>NC_056748.1:383965192-384072692 GCF_019279795.1 Protopterus annectens
CATTGCTCTGATCTCTGCAGGAAGAGTATCTGAGTTACAAGCTTTTATGGTTGGTCAACCATATCTAATTATCCACAAAGAAAGGGTTTCTTTGATAACTAATCCTTCTTTTATGTCTAAGGTGGTATTCAAGTTTACATTGTCAGTCTGTCCATTTCCCTGTCTTCTTCCCAGTCTAAAAATGAGGGAGAAAGGATACTTCATAATTTGAATATCCACAGACAACTCCGGTACTATTTTGACATAACAAAATCTTCCAGAACTTGTGATCAGTTCATTTCTTGCAAAGGTAAGAAAAAATGACAACTTGCATCAAAGCAAACTATTTCCAAGTGGTTGTCTCAGATTATTACCTTTTTTTAATTCCCACCATAACAAAGCAATTTCTGGCAGGGACAAGGGTCACTCTAACAGGGCTTTTGTTTCATCTATGGCTTTTTGGAAAGGGTTGGATTCTAGAAGTGTTCTAGAAGCAGCAATTTAGTCCTCTGTGCATACTTTTACAAAGCACTATAAGCCAGATTTTTTCCAGAGCCAGGACAGACTTCGCTAAGATCATTTTCAAAGGGCTCCTAGACCCTTCTCCTTCCTCCTTCCAGTTATGTTAAGTTATGGTAATCTGTCCATATATGTTAGGCTACTGCAGCAGAGATCATAATGGTAAATGTAGTATAGTTGTGTAAGTAAACTTACTATCACAGTACATTTTTGAATGATCACTGTTACAGTAGCTACTTCCTCCCCCTCCCCATTTTTTGGTTAATATTTTCCAGAGTGTGGACATATATTTTTCTTTTCCTAGTATTGTCCTCTCACAGGTTATTTTTCTGCTAGGGTATGAAGATTTACTTTTTCTTTACCTAGCATTGTCCACTCAGGGCTTTAGCCTCCTCTCTCTCCCTCCCTCTTTTGGCATGAAAGCTCTGAATGGATTGTTGCCCATACCTGACTTTTACTCAGCTAAGCTTGATCTGGCTAATAGTGTGGGCACCAGGAAGGTTCCCTGAAACTTTGGAAGGTGGCCTGCTGTTATATCCTATGCAGGATATAACCCATATAACCTAGGCTACTGCAGCAGTGATCATTTGAACATCTGCTGTTATGGTAAGTTTACTTATACAACTTTTCTTTCCCATTTCTATTAAAATATCCAAGGGCAATTATCAAAAACTTATTCACAGATTGGATTTACTCACACAAGACTGGGTGTGATGAAATGAGATACTGCCAGCCCAGCTAGCAGGAATTTTGAAAATAATTGTATGTCATTGGTGAATATCAAAATGATTTATACAAGATGCTTGTGTTACAAATGTATTAGAACTGTATGTCATGTGTATATCAAAGTGCTGTTTGAAATGTAACCACAACTTGCCATACTGGAGAACAGAAATGTACATAAACTATTGTAACTGTTTAAATGTATATATTTTAACAGTGGAAATTGGGATACGAGAGGTTAACCTCAGTCTAGTAAATTTTAGAAAAACAACTGTAAGTAAATTACTTTATGGCTAGGCCATAAAATATGGTATCTTTCAGTTTTCCGTGTAGCAAGAGACACAATTTTTGTACTAAGAAACTTTCTGTATTGTCTTTAGGGTGAAGTAACTACTAGTATTAAAAGCATGAATGAATGCAATTGTTGTATAACTTCCAGTATCTGCCAGAGATTTGAGGAGAAGCCCTTGTCTGTATATTTTTACAGGTAGATGCTAAATACTGCCAGCTTCATCAATGTTTGTTTGGCCTGGGAACTAAGAGTCACATGACAAGAAATTATGTCATTCAGTAAGTTATCCCAGCAGTAATATTTTAGATATTAATTTGAGAAGTCTCTTAGTGAGATAGAGCATTCTGCATTCTGTCTTGTACCTGACAACTAGAAGATCTATTCACCACCTCTCTTAGGTTATAGTAACTCTCTTAGATTCAGCCAGGAATATGGTGAAGCTTAGTTTAGATATTTTTCTTTATTTATTTGAGACTGTCCTGCAATGCTGTTTTAAATATTTCCTGTGGTTTTGAACTCTGATGTCACTGTGAATATATATTTAGTAGTTTTGTTCTTTTATTTATTATTAAATATAGTTAACCTTTCATTGTGCTTGATATGTGTAACTATATTTATGTTTTGAGAGTACTTGCATATTTATTTGGTTTGTTTGGGCCACGCCTAATTGCCTTGCTCTTGGTCAAAATGCCATTTGTGTTAATATTAGTATTACACAGTAAGATTGGACAACTTTTGTTAAGGGTCTTAAAGTAGCTGATAAGGAGTGACTAGTGGCAGCAATAACTACCGTATAGTCTGGCCAGAAGGGGGCTTAGCTAGTAAACCTGTGCCAGCCTTTCTCATGTGTGTGTGTGTGTGTGTGTGTGTGTGTGTGTGTGTGTGTGTGTGTGTGTGTGTGTGTGTGTGTGTGTGTGTGTGTGTGTGTGTGTGTGTAAATCAAACTCAGTGTGTGTCAACTGCATGGGCAGGGACACAAAGCACTGGTTGGACAGAGAGGATGCTGGGGGGTCTTGGCTTGGTCACTCAGCTGAGATCTCAACTCTATAGCTGTGTCAGTGGGGAGCCTTATTAGGGATCTGGACAAAGAGTGAGAAACTAGCCCCAGACTGACTGTGGTCTCTGTGTGCTCTTAAGGGAAATTTCACTTGATGCAAAGAGCTGCATTTGGAAATATTGTGTGGGTGGCTGTCATCCTCCCAGTGAATGTTCCCCACTGTTGCCAGTGGTGAGGATTGAGGCTCCTTGATTACTGTTCCAGTGGTGGGGAGTCACATTTGGTGGGCAGTGGTGTGGATATTGAACTCTTGTAGCCTGTAAACAGTGGTCACTAAATAAAGTGTTTGCACTTTCAAGCAGCCACACTGTAGAGAGTTTCATATCATAATAGTTTTATTTATTTTTTGTTAGCTTAGTTAGTCAGGGAGAGCAGACAAGTATGTCAGTGAAGGAGTATGGCAAGCTGACAAGGAACCAGTTGGCTGAGATGTGCCAAGCCAAAGGACTGGTGAATGCTAACCTGACTAAAGCAGAAATTATTGCAGCCTTAGTCACAGCTACATCACAGACCAGCAACTGGGAAGACAACCAGACTGGCCTTTGGGATGTACAACTCTCAGAAAATGGAGAGTTCAACTTTGCCTCAGAGGACTTAAAAAGACTTGAACTGGAGGCCAAACAATTTTAAATAGAATCAGTGGAGAGACTGTAGCATTTGGAGGCTGAAGAAAATGAGAAACTGAGATGTTTGGAGGCTGAAAAAAATGAGAGGCAGAGGCAACATGAAAAGGAAATGCTGCCTCTTCGCCAGGGTTATGGAGGTAATGGGGAAGGGAGTAACCAAACCCCAGAAGTAAGAAAGGTCAGTAAATTGCTTCCACAATTTACAGAGGGTGATAATTTGTAAACAGTATAATGTTGACCAAGGGCTCTGGGTATGGTTCCTGACCCCCTTACTCCATGGTAAACCTGTAATTGTTGTTTCTAAACTGTCTGATACTGATTGCTTAAATTATAACACGGTTAAAAAGTCTTTATTGGAATGCTTTAAGTTAACATCTGAAGCTTATAGAAAAACGTTTCATCAGCATAGGAGCAAAGCAGATGAAAGTGTGTGTGAATATATTGCTGAGTTAAGCAGTTATTTTCATAGGTGGGTGACTGGGTGTCAGGTCACCACTTTTGAAGGGCTGGCAGACCTTTTGGTGAGGGGAACAATCCCTTAGCACTTTGCCTGAGGACATGAAAATCTGGCTGGCAGATAAGGAATGCAATACCGCAGATGAGTTGGAGAAAAAAAGGAGACCTATACCTAGCAAGCAGGGCATCACTGCACAGGAAAGGGATACCCAGTGCTACAAATGGTTCTATGGGAGCCAGTGCTGGACAGCCTAAACCACTCCAACAGAGTCTGCCAGTAAAAGGGGAAGCCACTAGTTCAGGTACACAGCCAGGATCAAGGGTTAAATGTTTCAAATGTAACCAGTGGGACCATGTAGCATATAGATAGCCATGGAGGCAAGGTGGGGAACAAAAGGTAGGGGAGCCAGTAAGTGGGAATGACAGAATGACAGTGGTAAGTTGTCTGCAGGCAACAAGGGTACCAAACTACCACAAGAGGTTATAGCCTATCTTAGTAGATGGGACACAGTCCACTGCTAATAGAGACACAGCCTCTGACCTAACCATTGTGAAGCCTGCAATGGTTAAAGAGGAGCACTACTTGCCTGGGCAGTCTACTCCAGTCAGAGCTTTCGGAGGGGCCCAAATCCAAATAACTTTGGCTAGGGTTCACCTTAACTGAAAGGGTGGAAAAGGAAACAAGCATGTAGGTGTGTTTGAGGATATCCCTGCAGATGTCCTGTAGGGAATTATTTTGATAATGCAGTAAATTGTGTGCATGCAGTTAAACGCACTCAGGCTTGTAGACAAGTATGTGGGTCTGGTAGCCTGGAATTAAGCTAGGACTGGTGAGGTGGTTACTTCAGGGAGGGAGCTACCCTGTACCAGTGAGACTGAAGGTGACCCACAGCTGTTTGTCAGTATTGATGTTTCCTTGGACAGAGTGACTGCAAGGGCAGAGGTGAGTAGTAGTACCCAGGCTGACAGTGAGGAACCGCTGTCAGAGGATACCAGAATTCCTGTGGAAGGGGAGATAGGAAGGGTTACAAAGAGAGAGCTGAGACAGGCTCAGCTCTCAGACCCTACACTACAAAGGTTGAGGGAGGTAGCCAGGAAGGTGCCTGATTCTCAAGGGTAATCTCCATACTGGGACAAAGGGTTACTGTATAGAGAGTGGACCCCTGAGGGAGGGCTAGAAGATGAGAGAATACAGCAGTTGGTAGTGCCCAGAGCCTGCCATCTGGCACTTCTAGCCATAACCCATGACATTCCCTTTCAGGTCATATGGGCATAAAGCATACCAAGAGACGTATTGTGCAGAACTTTTATTGGCCTGAGATTTCCAGGGATGTAACAGGGTACTGCAGGACCTGTGAGCAGTGCCAAAAGATAGTCAAGGCAGGAGACAAGGTGAAAGCTCCTTTGATGCCTTTGCCTGTGATTGAGGAGCAGTTTCAGAGGGTAGCTATGGGTATTGTAGGGCTTCTGAGTACCCCAAGTTCCATAGGGAAGAAGTATATCCTAGTGGTAGTAAAGTATACTACTAAATACCCTGAGGCAGTGGCTCTATCCTCCACTGAGGCAGAAAAAGTGGCAAATGCTTTGTTAGAGATTTTTAGCAGGGTAGGTTTCCCAAAAGAAATACTGAATGACAGATATGTCAAGTTCATGTCAGACCTGCTGGCTTGTCTGTGGGAGTGCTGTGGAAAGAAGCTCCTAAAGACCACCTCCTATCACTCCCAGACTAATTGTCTTGTGGAGAGGATAAACTCTACACTAAAGACCATGCTACAGGCATTTGCAGCCCAGTTTAAGAGGGAGTGGGACAAATATTTGCCCCATCTGTTGTTTTCTTAGAGAAATGCCCCAGAAATCCACAGTTTTTTTCACCCTTTGAGTTGCTGCATGGGCATATGGTGTGGGGACCTCTAGATTTGATTTGTGATGAGTGGGAGGGTGAGTGTGAATCCCACAAGGAGTCTGTTGTGGCATATGTCCTAAACCTCAGGACAAGGGTCATGGAACTCAGGGGTTGACCCAGGAGAACCTGGCAGAAGCCCAGCAGCAGAAAAAGGTCTGGTATGACAGGAATGTTCAAGCTAGAGAGTATATTGTGGGGCAGCAGGTTATGGTTCTCATTCCTGTCAGACACAACAAGCTGCAGGCTGCTTGGGAAGGAACATTCAAAGTGGTATGGAAGGTCAGTGCAGTGATGTTAACTACATGGTAGAAGTGCTAGGCAGGAGCACAAATAGTACCATGTTAACACATGAAACATTACCATGATAAGGTGGCCCTTTTGCTAAGTATTTGCAGTAGAAGGCAGGAGGAGTCTGAGGGGGATCTATGGCTACAGGGAGTCAGCCAACAAAATCCCAAGCTACTAAGGTGGAGCCTATAGTTGCAGGCATATGATATGACAGTGCAACACTGTAGTGGGGTCAGCAATGCAAAGGCAGATGGGATCTCAAGACAGGAAATGCAGTAAGGTATTCCCAGATAAGCTAATCCATCTCAAGCAATGTTTCTCAAGGGTCACTTGGAAAACTACCTTGAGTCTTTGAGGGGAGGAAGAAGTGTGACGAAAGGAGATACTGCCAACCCAACTAGCTGGAATGTTGTAAATAATCATATTTCATTGGTGAATATTGAAATGATTTATATAAGATGCTTGTGTTACAAATGTATTAGAACTTTATCTCAAGTGTACATCAAAGTGCTGTTTGAAATGTGACCACAGTGTGCCCTACTGGAGGAGAACAGAAATGTGCATGCACTATTGTAACTGTTTAAATGTATATATTTTAATAGTAGAACTGGGATACAGGAGGTTAACCTTAGTATAGTACATTTTAGAAAAATAACTGAGGTTAAATTACTTAATGGCTAGGCCATAAAATATGGTATCTTTCAATTTTCAATGTAGCAAGAGATGCAATGTCTGTACTAGGAAATTTTCTATATTGTCTTTAGGATAATTGCTAGTCTTGAAAGCATGAAGGAATGCAATTGTTTTATGACTTCCAGCATATGTCAGAGATCTGAGGAGAAGCCCCTGTCTATATATTTTTACAGGTAGATGCTAAATACTGCCAGCTTCATCAATGGTTGTTTGGGCTGGGAACTAGGAATCAGATGACAAGAAATTATGCCATTCTGCAAGCTACCCAGCATTAATATTTTAGACATTAAGTTGATAAGTCTCTTAGTGAGACAGAGAATTCTGCATTCTGTCTTGGACCTGACAACAACTAGAAGATCCATTCACCACATCTTCCTTGCTCTAACAGTAAGTTTCTAGGTTATAGTAATTCTCTTAGATTCAGCCAGGAATATAGCGAAACTTAGTTTAGATATTTGTATTTATTTGAGACTGTTCTGTAATGTTGTTTTAAATATTTCCTGTGGTTTTGATCTCTGGTGTCACTGTGAGTATATATTTAGTATTATTTCATTCTTTTATTATTTATTATTAAATAGATTTAACCTTTCATTGTGGCTGATCTGTGTAGAGATAGTTAAGTTTTGAGAGTACTTGCATATTTATTTGGTGACACTGTGTGGGCCACTCCTAATATCCTTGCTCTTGGTCAAACTACCATTTCTGTTAAGATTAACATTACACAGTAAGATTGGACAACCTTTGTTAAGGGCCTTAAAGTAGCTGATAAGGAGTGACTGGTGACAGTAATAACTGCCTTATAGTCTGAGCAAAAGGGGCATGGCTAGTAAACCTGGGACAGCCTTTCCCAGGTATGTGTGTATAAATCAAACATCAAAGTGTGTGTGTCAGCTACTTGGGCAGGGACACAAAGCACTGGTTGGACAGAGAGGGTGCTGGAGTTCTTGGATTGGTCTCTCAGCTTTGAGCTCAGATCTATAGCTGTGCCAGTTGGGAGTCTTATTGGGGATCTGGAGGAAGAGTGAGAAACCAGCCCTGAACTGACTGTGGTCTCTGTATGCTTTTAAGGGAAATTTCATTTGATGCAAAGAGCTGCATCTAGAAATACTGTGGGGGTACCTGTGATCCTCCCAGGGAGCCAGTGGTGGGGATTGAGACTCCTTGATTACTGGTCCAGTGGTGTGGCATCACACAGGGGATACTTGATCCACCCCAATCTGAAAAGTTCTTCAACTGACAGCCTGGATAATGCAATTCTAATACCTTTAGGCAGCTTTTCTCTGAAGATATGTGGCAGGTATTAAAGGAAGCTAAAAATGCTGCTAGAAAATCTTATATGGCTTAATGGAAGAGATTTTCTAGTTGGTGCTGTATTTTGAAATAAGGTTCATTTAAGGTTCAGTCACTTTTGGTTCTTCAATGTTTTCCCCTGGCTTTTCTTATTCTTCCATAAAGATTTTTCTATCATCCATTTCTGCATGTCTTCCTATGAATCTCCATGTCTTCTTTATCTCAAGTGAAACAGTTTCTGAAAGGGGTATTACATATCTGTGTACCTCCATGGGATCATAACTTTGTTCATCAAGAACTTGCACTTTTTACTCTTGAATCAGCTCAGAAGGCTGATTTGAAGTTCTTATCATGGAAACTGTGTTGCTCATTGCTGTGACTCTGCAAGAAGAGTATTTGAGTTACAAGCTTTTATGGTGAATCAGCCCTATCTCATATTTCATAAAGACAAGATATCCATAAGTTCCAACCCTTCCTTTATGCCTAAAAGGTTTACCTTAAACCAGTTTATTCACCTCCCACCCTTCTTTCCAGAACTAAAAAATAGGGGAGAGACAATTCTGCTCGGTCTGGATATCCACATGCAGCTCAGATGCTATACTGATAGGGCTAATGACTTCAGGAATTCTAATCAATTGCTTATTTCTTATGCAGGTAAGAGAAAGTTGCAATCAGTAGCAACATAAACTAGTTCCAAATAGTTGTCTCATGCTATTCATTTTTGTTATTTTTTACCATGACAAGGAACTTCCAGGCAAGGTTAGAGCCCACTCTTCCATGGGAATGCCTGCTTCTACTACTCTTTGGAAAGGGGTGGACTCTAGAAATATTCTTGAGGCAGCAACTTGGTCTTCTCCTCATGCCTCCAGTAGTAAGGCAGATTCAGTATGTCTCTTCACTGGGTGGGTCCTGTTAATCTAGATGGAAAGAGCCTTCCAGCTAATAGAGGCTTTGGTGCTCCACAACTGGATTAAGGTGGAACGTAGAAGTTAAAAGCCATTATGCTGTATCTGGCTGATGGGCTGTGGTGAGATAGTGTTGACCTTACCTCAAGTGATATGCTAGCTTTTGTGCAAGTGTATGTGGGAGTGCCAAAACGTATGGCTAGGAGAGTGCCCTGCCACCATGATGACATGTACCTTACTAATCCACACCAACCTGCCTTGCCTGACATTTGCCAGTCTCCTATGTCCTGGGCTCCAGTAGATAAAGGCAGTGACAAACCTTCCCAGCATAGCTTTGCAAATACATTACACTTTTTTATGCTTTTGACTCAGGAACTACACTTAAATTAAGCAGATCCCAACTTTTTCACTAGCCATTTGTGAAAAAAATCTTTTACAGACTAGATCCTGCCTCATGGAACAAAATGCCTGATGAAATGACATCATGGATGATCTATTGCAATATAAATAAAAAACTGAAGGGACACCTTACACAATAACAGAAATGTACCTCCTTCAGAGGTATTAGTTAATACAGTTTAGTTTACATAAAAAATCTCTAGTCTTCTGCACAATGCAAATGCAATAGACTATAATTCACCCTCTCTATTGTGTTGACTGATGCTGCTATAGTTCAACTTATTTATTGTACTTAAACTTATAATGGAATTGTGTGTACGTTATTCAGTGCATTCTATCTATATGGCTTGTTTGTATCAGTATAATGCCAAATTGCTGCTGTTATTGTCTTTAACTTTTGGCTTGGTGTATGGCTGAAAAGGATCATGTAATATTCACATATCAAGTCATCAAACTATAAATAATTACCATCTGCTTTCCCTGCAACCACCCCCTCTCCACTTCCTGGAAGAAGTGAGTAGCCTCAACTCATAATTTCTCATCCTCCAACACCCAGATTACTGATCAAACCCAGGTCATCTGGTTTGTAGTCTGGTCTTCATCTCTCTGTACCAATGATCCAGCACTTAATAAACATTCACATGTAATAAATATTATACTAAGCAGCATGCATTAACTTAACTAAGTGCACAATCATTTCTCAAATTCTGTGCCAAGGGCAATTACAATAAACAGAAAAAGAAAGCACACACAAAAAAAAAAAAGAGAGAGGGGAGTGGCATGCAGGTCCCCATAAGAAACCTGCAAACTGAAGAGCTGTGCCTAGCTATCAGATCGGGAAAATGCCTTACAAGAATGTTTATGGATTGTACTGAGAATGTGGTAGTTTTACCCTCCAGTCCATTAGTGATATCTAGCAACACGCTTCTGAAAAACATATTTTTCCTGTGCCTGTGTCAACTACACAGATCAGTGTTCTGTGTTTTTTTTCAGACCAGCAACACTACGAAAGGCACACACTAGTCACCTACACTTCAGATCTACATGTGTGCAGTGGCAAAGCATTTTCTGCAAAGTCATCCCATTGACTGCGAATGACGGTCTTTTCTTCCTTCTAGGAAGCTAAATATTTGACCTTGTGAAGTGTAGGCATGCGGTATCTACTCATATTTTAAAGAGATGGCAAAGCTGTGGGAGGAATCATTATTTTAATTTATAAGTATATTCCAGCAAAGGTAGTTGATTGCATAGCCTCTGAATCCTGAGTTTAGTATCTGTCAAACAGAAAGCTTTTGTAATTAATTTGTTAGCGCTGCAGCCCTGTAGTACTCTTTGCTTTCTTGCTAAGCATTTTATGTATTTGATTTCTGTTTCTACCATCACATAACTACTTTGAAACAAAATCACTTTTAATAAATTCACATACATACCTGCTTAGAGAATTATATAAGTAAGTAGAATAAACAAAAAATAAATGATTCAACTTCAGAAAGACTATTTTTATACTGGCTACATAACGTTAAAGCTCCAGATATAATTGAGAGCAATGTTTTCCACAGAACTATAGCTTGATTAGTAGTCAAAATAGTTTCCTTTGCTTAATTATAATAAGAATTTCATACAAATACACATTCAAGGAAAATACTTTCCTTGTATACAACTAATGCCATAACTGTCACAATTGCTCTAGTGCAGTTAAAGCAATTCCTCTCACCACTAAAGTCCTACAGTCCTGCAGTTTGGTTGTGTACTGCAGTCTAGATTTTGTCTTGCTTGATAAATTATGAGAATGTGAGTCAAAACTGTCAGTCAAAGAGTTATCCTTCCTTGCCTGTGTAATCGACAGTTACTCAAAGATGAAGAAAATGATGTACTTCTGACCCTTTCCCAGATTATCATTCTGTCTCAATTGTTTGTTTCTTTATGTTTGAATGTTTTGTTGACCTGTTTAGTCCTACTAGGACCATCACCTCTTTTCAGAGGAGATCCAAGGTGGTATTCATATTGACCACTACACTATGCCTTTTGACTACACATCTTATTTCTTTGCCTGTTTCAGATTTCACCCCACATGTTGTATTATTTTGTGCCAGGAGGACACAGCAGAGCTTTAGCTAGCTGAATTAGATCTCTGATAAATTCTCAGAATGATGCCCTCCTCAATCCAAAGATAAGGACCAAAATATGGTCCTCCAGTTCTAGCTAGCTCCTTGCTAAAGGGACAGCCACTAACACACACACACACACACACACACACACACACACACACACACACACACACACACACACACACACACACACACACACACACACACACACACACACACACACACACACACACACACACACACACACACACACACACACACTCATTCATTATGTCCAGTGACCATTTTAAGTAGGAGCTACTGTGGTCTTTCTAGCTGTGTAATGTCTTTGGATATATACATAATAAAAGGGGGAGTTATATTTTATAACTGGTTTGATCAGGGCAGGGAACAGAGGATTATCTTCTTTTGACTTGCATGAGATACCCTTAGTTGTTAACTGGGCTAGCTAGATTTTCTGACTATAGTTGCTACATGATAGTGAAAGGATAGGGGAGTTTTCTACAAAGGCACAGATCTCTAATGATCATGTAAGTGTAGAGTGGTCATCTAAGTGGATAGTTACCATTCTGAACCATGCTTAAGACGAGGCTACTTTCATATCAGAAAGGTAAAAAGCTCGCTCATGTAGGTTTCCAGAAATAATTTACACCCAGAATAATAACACATATTTCAGACAAATATTGTATTATTAAGTTTAATGATTATTAAATAGATATCTTTATTTAAGTCACAAATTTTATGTAAGTGACAAATAAAAATGTTTTTTATCTCTCTCTCTCTGTATTTATATGTGTGTGTGTGTGTATATATACATATATATATATATATTATATATATATATATATATATATATATATATATATATATATTTATATATATATATATATATATATATGTAGGTCACCTTCAACTGGTCGGACTTTTAAAAGCACAACTTTCATATGGCTGAGACCATATGATGAAAATTTTAAAAGTTCGAATGGTCTGAATGGGAATCTCCACAGAGTGGGGAATGGGAAGATTTCCCTTTACCGCAGTGTAGTGCAATCATGGAGTTGGTATATTTAAATAGCGTGGGGTATGGGGTGCTGCAGGCCCCCATGTGGGGGGTGCTTGCCCCCCTGCTAGCACTGTTTATTTATTTTTTCACATTTTTGAACATTCAAATGTTCGATCATATGGTCTCTGCCATATGAAAGTCGAACATTTGGATGTTCATTTATGTGAAGTAGACAAGTAGACCCATATATATATATATATATATATATATATATATATATATATATATATACATAGTCCCATACAGAACACCAACAGCTCACAACACCGACACCCATATGGCCGATGATCAGAATATCGACAATGGGGAAATGCTATCTCCCAATAGTGCGGAATGGAAAAATATTCATTCTTGCACTGTAGTGTGATCATGGAGTTGATATATTAAAGGTACGGGGGGGTGTGGGGGTCGGATCCCCTCATGGGGGGGGTGCAGGGGGGCATAGCCCCCATGCTAGCACAAAAAGGACATTTTATTTTCCTTTTTTGTGAAGTTCTGGCGCTGTCCATATTTTGAGTGTCGACCATATGGCATTAGCCATATGGGTGACTGTGTTTTGGGCTGTCGGTGTTCTGTAAGTGATCTATATATATATATATATATATATATATATATATATATATATATATATATATATATATATATATATATATATATATATATATATATATATATATATATATGTATATATATATATATATATATATATATATATATATATATATATATACACACATATATTATATATATATATATATATATATATATATATATACATATATTATATATATACACACACGCACACACACACACATACTCACATGTATATATCAAATGATGCTAGTATTTTAAACATCAAATGAATATTTCAGTTTGCTTACTTTTGTTGCAATGACTGGTTTAAACACAGATACCTAAATTGTTTTCATTTTCTGATGTGACAGCTCTAGTTGTCTAATTGCCTAAGATATTTACTAAAAAGATAGCTGTTTATCCAGATGGTGATGGCATAGCAATTATGACTGGTGTAACAGAGCACTAATAGCAATATTACATTTATTCTTAAGTGTCATGTAATGCCAAACAAAAAATGTCCTTGCATAACTTAGCTGCGACACTTCACCATGCAAGAAATATACATTTTACACTGATACTTCTGATACATTTAAGTGCAGTAAAAGGTATGAGTTTTTTAGCTAGTCACAACTTTCAAAATAAACGGACTTTACCAAACACGTGGTAAGTCAGCTCATCTGGAAAGTACATCACTGATTAGAACATTTCCAAAGAAAAAGTATGCAAACGAAGTTACTCAGATTAGCAACACAACTAAAACTAACATCCTATCTAAGAACCACCATGTGCAAAAACATCAAATGTCACAGACAAACAATAAACTCCACATTTGGCATATGCATGTCCATTGTCTGATGATGCAGTCTTCAAACCTTATCCTAAAAATAGATATTTAAGTTACCCTTGGGACCTTTCAAGGATTTATTCTGTATGGACTAGTAACACACTGCCAGCCAACATCTGCTTCATCTAGTATCCAGTCTTGCTAGTAGATATATGTAAATTCCATATTAGCACAGTATAAAATTGAAACTGCTGCACCATATCTTGATCTGGCTGTACGAACTGGTCCTTACAGTTCTGCTTCTTGCTGCAGTTAATGTTTTTTCCCAATTAATTTATTTTATGCTGTGTCCCTCTGTTTAACTGTTTGCAGTTCATCAAAAGTGTGCACTGATGTTTAACAAATTACTGCAATTACTGGCAAGATTATAATAGAGAGTTCAGGTGGCCATATGGAGCTGGGGGAGTGCTTGAACAGCCAGTCACTAAACATTTGCAAACAAAATAATTCTTTGTTATAGTCAGCATTAATAACTCATTTTAGTAGCTCATGGACTGAAAATGAAAAACCCTCACACAAAAAGTATTTATTTCTGGTTTTAATTAAAAAAGTATTGAATGATACTGTAAGGATATAACACTTCCTACTTGTGGTTCTACCATAAGTTCATGCGGAACAGCATCAAGTGAAGTTATTTGGCTAGAGTTGCTTTACCTATCTGTCTATCTATCTATCTATCTATCTATCTATCTATCTATCTATCTATCTATCTATCTATCTCTTAAGTAAAGGAATGCTTCTTTACTTAAAATAAATAAGAAAATAAATGAAACAGTCTATGGTAATGCTATCTACAAGAGTTAGAGCTTTCTGTTCCTTGTTTCCCATGATTCATTGGGATGGCAGACAGCAGAAAGTTGGCAGAGTGGATATTAAACAGCGTTGTGGATGGTTACAGACATGCAGTATTGAACAGTGACCATGATATAGCAGGAGGAACATGTTTTTTCCCCTTTAAGTCTTGGTAAGTATTCAGATGTCATCCTAGAGCTACTCTGTAAAGAACCTAGTGACAGTCTAAGCTTCTGTAATGGACATTAAGCAAAAAAAACACTATAACAGAAGAAAAGAAAGGGCAGTGTCCAAGCAATTGCTGTCACTTACCCCACTTGAGACTTAAACTCTAAAAATAGCCATACTATATATGGTACTGGAGCAGAAAATCTGCATTAAAGGAGCTATTTATTAAAATATTGGTACAATCACAGTTTGAGGTTCCTTGTTTCTTTTTTTCCTCCTAAATAGACATAACTTCTGACCTAATGGCAACCCTGCAGCTGCTGCCCATGCCCATTTTGAATTTTGCATAGGATTTATAGTACCCCACCTTAATTGTTATAAAAGCAGAATCAGACTCTTTGGAAAGGTGGCTATTAATTGTGCTAAATAAATATAAGAATGCGATTGCCATGCTGTTACACCTGCTGACACTCAATACTTTGTTGCCTATTCCCCCTGCATACATTTAACTTCCTTGCTCAAAGAATTGTGGACAAAGCCAAACATAATGGTGCGGTAGACCAAAAATCAAGAATAAATTTGAGTATTACTCTAATTCACTTTAATTAATAGAGCAGTATGTTTTTCTTAATATCCAGAGGTTACCATTTATCTCCAACCCCAAACTAAGTACAAAGGCCCTTTCAGGCATTTCACACCACCAAGTAAGTCCAGCAGCTCAACAAATTTCACAGCTTCTACAAAAACGAATCATCCAATGATCCAAGAGATCTTACCAGATCAGAGATGATCCAGAGTTTACTCCAGATTCTTTTTAATACCAATGAAGAACAAAATCCTCAGCCCCATTCTGGATCTCAGCAGCCTAAAATTACATGTAGAGAAGACAAAATTTCTGATGCTCATGGTACTGTTCATTCCTTACTCCTACTGTAATGGAAGTGGATGTGCTCAGTAGACCTTACTAGGCTTACTACCACATCAAGATCACAAAGTAGCCCAGAGGGTTCCTCCATTTTTAGCTGGGAGTTAGCCATTAGCAGTCCATACATTGCCATTTGGTCTCACAATAGCACCCAGAGTGTTCACTGAGAGCACATCAAGCTGCAAGGGTTCCATGTATTCCCACGTTCAGATTGCTGGCTACCAACTGCATTATTGCTAGCAATACTGGGTCTGATTTTCTTCAGAAATTCTTATCATAAATAGAAAACTAAACATTTGTTTTCTCCTGTGTCCACTACTCTGAACATGAGTGATTTAAATCACTCATGTCCAGGGTCTTGTGCAGGTTCTTTTTCTTATCAGGCTGTTTCTAGTAAAATAAAAAGGGATTCCCCTTTCCCTGAGCAGTTTTAACATTTTGAAACTGTAGTGGAATGTGAAGCAACAGATAAAGTTGTTTCTTCTCAGATTTCTGATTCCAGTTCTGAGGAGAGTGTGGTATCTAATTTGCTATGAGGGATTCTCTTTCTCTGATACTATTGTCAGGAAGAATACATGTTTTCAGTGGGAGAACAATGAGATTTCTCAGTCCCTCAGAAAATTTTATGATTTGTTACAAGTGGAATTTCCAGAAAGTTATCCTTTCCCTCCAGTTTTGTCAGCTTTGGAAGATGTTTTTAGTCACAGTCTGCAATTTCGCTGACAGTTATCCTGCTTCCCCTAAAAAAGCAGATAGATTGTTTAAGGTTCCTTGGTCTTTCAAATTTGTTATGCACCAATTCCCAGACATAACCCAGCAGCTATAGCTTTAGTGAATTCAGCTGCTGTTAAATACCTTGTTAATTCTAATCCCTCTCCTTCTGACAAAGATGGGAAACCTTTTAATAAGTTTCAGAAAGAAGTAGTTCTGCAACTTTAATTTTTTTTAGAATTCAAGCTCACAAGTTGAAATCTATCCTAATTGTGAAAGTAGGAGGAATGTTTTGGTATCAAGTTCCTCTTTTGAAGAAGAATTTGCATGGTATAATTTAGTTTCTTCTGTTTCTCAAGTCACTACTCATTGTTTAAAAATGTGTGCACAACTATGCAGATACTATTTCTAGGGCTGTTCCCATTAGAACTGTTTTAAGGAGGATTGTCTGGCTGCATTCTCAGAAGATGTTAAGAATGAAATTATGAATTCCGTCAGAGAGAGATTTAGTTTTGGACATTCTGCTGCAGACATTATCGAAAAGTGTGATGAGAGGGGAAAGCTGATTCCAGGAGTCTCCTAGATTTTTCAGCCCTCCTTCTCTAAGCTTTCAAAGGGATTCTCTGCTCCCTTGCCCAACTTTGGCAAAAACCAGAACACTGCTAAAAGAAGGCTGGAAATCAGATGTTTAAGAGGCAATAGCAGGGATGTTCCTAAAAGAAAGCAGGATCCCCAGAGTAAAGGATTTTCGAATAATTCAGAATGACTATAGGAGTGACCTTGTTACCCACCCTACCCTGCAGTCCCTTAATCTTAAAAAAAAAAACAAAAAAAAAAACAACTCCAAGACCGCTCAAAACATACAGAAAGCTTCTTTTATTACAAGCAAAGCTTTTGGGTATAACCTTCCTCAGTGCTATTCCAATGTAAAACAATTAACTCCATATAAAAAGTTTTAAAAAAGTCACAAGATCACAGTCAGCCTATAAAAAATATCAAATCATTAAACAATTATGACATCACATAATTACAAACTGGTAAATTAACCCCTCATGCACATTCAGAATAACAGCATGTATATTATTGCAGTTGTATTTGTTTTTTAGCCAAGACAGGTTTAATACTTACAGTACTATTCAAGCCAGGAAATAAATCTGCTTGTAGCAATAAAATCCATCCACATTCTTTGTTTTCTAATATATTATTTATATCACCACTTCTAATATCTCTAAAAACATGCTCTACTACCCTAAATGTAAAATAATGCTCAGAACCACTATCTACAATATGTTTACTTAAAGCATTTGTCAGTACTGCTCTCTGTATGTCTGATTTATGCTCAATTATATGTTCTTAATCTTTCCAGAAAATCTGAATGTCCATCTTTCTCTTTGCCAATAGACTATTTCAGACAAATGCATTCTGAATCTGATCCATCTGGGCTACAGATGGCAGTGAAATTAACTTCCTCCTTTCTAGGGGATTCCTCCTCATCTTTCAGATAAGTTGCTTCTCTTTCCTCCTATCTTACATCATATGCTCTCTCAGGGGGTAATAGTAGATGATTTTTTCTCTTCAATTAGGGGAAAGATTTTATTCAAGAATATTTTTGATGCCAAAAAAGACGATTTATTGGAGAACAGTGTTGGATCATTCATTCCTGAACCAGTTTGTGATGCTTCTCAACCTGTTACCTCCTTCTTCCTCATTTGAGTTTCATAGCAAATGTATATTTAAAAGATACAGATCATCACATCCATATTCATCCAGATTTCAATTTTTTTAAGTAGTTGTGTGTCTGGATCATATTCCCAGTTCTCTGGCTTACCCTTTAAGTTATCCTCTGCTCCAGGTGTTCACAAAGTGTCTTTTGCTCCTGTGGTAGACAACTGCAAGCTGCATTGTAGCCACAATTTTCCATATTAAGATGACTTACTTGTCTTTGCAGAGTCTTTTTTGAAGTGTCAGGAATCTCTGTCTTGAGTCAAAAATCTACACAGGCTGGGATTCCAAAATAAAATTCAAAATTTTTAATTTAAGTTTGGGGTTAAGATGACTATTAAGCACCTCAAGGCACACAAATTCTTGTTCCACAATATCAAGCACAAACCAATTATTAAAATATTATCTGACCATATACTGAAATAAGGACTAATGTTACAGGAATTGTTTTGGGCAATGTATGATATGTAAATAGTTTTAGGTTTAGTGTATTTATCCTTTATGTGAATGTTTTAGGTTTCCTTTTTGTGTATCTTAGCATAGTTCACTTGCTGTATTTTTCTCTATTGTGGTTTGTTATGTATTTTTGTTGTAATGTGAGTTTTGCTTTCTGTTTCCTTTTGATGAAAAAAAAAAAATCCAAATTTTTTTTTTCATTTCCCTCTTAGAAGATTGTTTTTCTAAGGTGCTTGCTAGACACTTCAGCACATAGAGCTTTTCTTCCCCTGGAAAAAAAAATCTACTTCTGGATATTTCTACTCAAACTTCAAGTCTTTGTAAGAGAATACTTCAGGATTCTGAGTCTCATGGCTTTAACGATTTTCATGACACCTGTTGTAAGACTACACTAGAGAAAGATACAGTGGTATCTGAAATCTCTTTGGTCCCAGAATCATCAACCATTGACTTGTCAACAACCACTGACTTTTCAAATTCCAGTTCTGGAATGTGTATAAAGGGAAATATTTTGGCCTTGTGGTAGAACATCAGAATCACAGCAGACACCTCTGATTTTGCATGGGTGCAGTTTCAATGGGCATAAAAGTGCAGGGACTTTGGGACAAAAAAGACAGATCAAAACACATAATCATGATGTTAGCTCTTATAAATGTTCTCAACTCAGTGAATCATCTGTGGTCCCCAGAACTGCTTCAAATGTTTACAGACAACACAACAATGATGTAGTACATAAACAAGCAAGGGGAAACCATATCTTAACCCCTCTGCAGAGTAGCCATGTTAGCACGGGATATAGCTTTACAGCATAATCTCACTCTCCAGGCATTGTGCATGTTGTTCATACCTTTCAACCTCTTAGTGCAAGAAGTTTGGAAAATGCCTAAAATAATGGAGGGACAAAGGTGCAAAAATAGCAACAGATTTTAAATACTACTCTTATAAACTTCGAAATTTGGTATAATAACAGTGTTTGCATTAGCATGCATTTTCTAAAGGATATGAAGTCTGAAAGTCAAATATGTCATATTTAGTGACTTTAATTCTCAGTGATTTGCTAGAAAATGGCAAATTTTATAAGTAACAGACTAAAAATATGAAGGAAAAATGTGGATAGTCTTCAACATCTAGACAGTTGGGAGGTATGATTCCATCAGAGCAAAACTGTGGAGCAGACAAGCTGAGCAAGACTGTGGCAGACCCTTATGAATGGAAACTGAATCGGGAGTCTTCCAAGATTTGATCCATCTGTGGGTAACTTCTTAGGTAGACATTTTGCCTCCTTTCTAAACAATTAAGTGGCAAACTTCTATTCCAGAACGCCATGCAAGAAGGCCAGGAAGACAGATGCCTTTTCTTTAACTTGGACAGGAACGCTCATGTATGCTTTCCCCCTTTCCAATGGTTTCCAGAGCATTTCTGAAGATTCAGAATGACTCCCCAGTGATCACGGTGGTGGCAACAGTGGTTATCTCTTTTGGAACTGACCAGGGGCAATTACTAGAAGCTTCCTCACAGACTGGATTTACTCACATAAGATCAGGGATATTTGATACATTTTGACCCCAAACAACTGCATATGACTGTCTGGATGATAGGGTATTAATACCTTTTATGCACCTGTTTTCTGAGGATGTGTAGCATGTATTAATGGAGGAAAAAAGCCTGATACTAGAAAATAATATATTATCAAATGGAGAAGATTTTCCTTTTGGTGCCAACAAAAGAACCAGCACCCATTCAGGGCAAGTCTTTCTCTGTTTGTACAATATGTATGTGAGTTACTATCCTATGCTCTATCCTTCATCTCTATCAAGTTTCATTTGTTGGCCATTTCAGCATTTCTGCCCATTGTTCCTTCTCTTTCAATGCAGTCTGATTTCAAAATGTTTTTGAAAGAGGATCTGCATAAGAAGCCTCCCAGAAAAACAATGGCTCCTCCTTGGGATCTTAACTTTGCATTAGGAAAGATAATACTTGCTCCATTTGAACCAGTTCATCAATCTAACTTGAGGTTCTTAACATGGAAAACAGTCTTACTCATTGCTCTGATCTGTGCAAAAATAGTATCAGAGTTGCAAGCCTTTATGTTGGGTCAACCTTATCTCATTTTCCACAAAGAAAGGATTTCCTTCAGAACTAATCCTTCTTTTATGCCTAAAGTGGGAGCTGAGTTTACATTCAACCAATCTGTCCATCACTCCATCTTCTTCCCTGAACCTAAACCTTAACAAATGAGGGAGAAATTATACTTTATACCTTGGGTGTCCATGGACATCTCAGGTACTATCTTGATAGAACAAAATCTTTCAGAACTTTTAATGAGTTGCTCATTTCTTGTGAAGGTAACAAGAAAAGACAACCTATGTCAAAGCAGAGTATTTCCAAATGGTTGTGTCAGGCTATTGCCATTTGTTATTTCCACCTCAATAAAACTGTTCCATGCAGGGTCAATACTCATTCTACCAGGCCTTGGCTTCATCTGTGGCTTTTTGGAAATAGTTGGATTCTAGAAGCATTCAAGGAGCAGCAACTTGGTCCTCTGTGTTTACTTTTACAAGCACTATAAACTAGATTCCTTCTCTGCATCTTGGAAAGACTTTGCTAGGACCATTCTCCAGTGGCTACTGGACCCTTCTCCTTCCTCCTCCTCCCAGTTCATTTAAACCATGGTAATCTACCTGTAAAACTCAGGCTACAGCAAAAGTGATCACAATGATGAACATAGTACAGTTGTGTAAGTAAACTTACTATGATAGTACATGTTTGAATGATCACTGCTGCCGTAGTACCCCTCCATCCATTATCCTTATTTTTTGTTTTATTTTTTGCCAGGATGTGGACATCTTTTTCTTTTCTTAGCAATATCCTATCAGCCATCTACTCTCTCAGTTGGCATGAAAGTACTGAAGTGCTTTGCACCCAAACCTGGCCTTCAGTCAGCACAACTTCAGTTGGTTAATTGTTTTGGCAAGTTGAAGAGCCCTGAAGCTTTGGGAAGTTACCTGGCTATTATATTCTATGCAGTATATAACCATATATAGCATAGGATACTGCAGCACTGAAAATTCAAACATCTGCTGTTATGGTTAGTTTAGTTACATTAACTGTACTTTATATCAATTAATATGGAATGGCATATTAACAGTAGTACAGACTCAGTTAATTTGGCACTATCCTCGTGTAAATTATGGAAGGCAAAAGTAATAAAAATAGCTGCAGTTTAACTCAATATCACCCATAAAATTGATGCTTTTAACAAGGAACATTAATGTGATCATTGTAAAATATAACTATATGCGATGTATTAGATGCATGCTCTAAATATTACATTAAAGTAGTTGAGGTTACTCAAAGCATTTCAGTGAAAAAGCTGCATCCATATTTTAGATCAAATGATATGGCATATCTGAGGTATTACTAAGCAAGATTAAGGTACTAATCAAAATAAATTGAATTTAAATTCAAATAAATACTGAATTACTTCTGTACTTGAACATTAGATCCATTCATTACATATAGTTATATTTTACAATGATCATATTAATGTTCCTTATTAAAAGCATCAATTTTATGGTGATATTGAGTTCAATTGCAGTTTATTGGATGATATAAACTGTGTGTGGGGGGGCTATGTGGGTTACAGAGACTGAGTACTGTAACATTTAACTGTAACAAATGGCTTTCTCTGTCAGAGGTGGCTCACTGCTGTAAGCTGCTATTCTTTCTTTGCTCAGATAAACAATATGTTATACTATTTAAGACCATTCCTGTGTAATCTGTTGCTGATGGCAAATTGTGTGCTTTAATTTGTCTTTCTAATTGGTTATCGTTTTTTTTTCCAGAATTGTCTCCAAAACTATATTTATGCCCATGAAATGGATCTAAATAATTTTTCTGTTTTTAGTCAGAGAGCCATTATTTCATTTCTAAGACTGAATCCTTTGACTTTGTACATACTATATAAGGCATGATGAAGCAGGGTAAATAATGTATGTTTAAGAACATTATTGTTATGTCTGATTAAAACAAACACCATTTATAAATCTACATTTAGAATCCAGATAACTTCTAAACATCAGAAATATGCAGCAATAATCCTAAAACTTCATATACAATGATTTTGAAACTAATGCAACACTTTCTACAGTGGTACAATTATATAACATTCAGCTTCATGAAACATACTTATGTGTTCAGTACAGTCATCCTACCAATACCATTTCCATATTTTCTTATAAACTGGGAAATACCAGTCTTGAACCAATGTCAATACCATTATTCCTTCAGTCCTGAGCATAATACAATACTAAATGAAGTGGATGCATCTTATTTAGAAATATTCATAAATCTCTTAATTACCATACTCATCACTTTTTTCAGCTCCCAGTTTCTACTAATTTTAATACCAGAATCTCCATGAATTGACATTATATACTCAGTCTGGATTCCATTTCCATAAACACTTTCATTTTCTTTATTCTTCTTGATACAAACTCGTCAAGTCTTAAGTGATTTCTTATTTTAGTACTTCCTTCCCGAGTGTAAATCCCTTCATTAGCATACAGGCAGTGTTTGCCCACCTATTGTCTTAAGGCAATGTTTTGCTAAATTCCACAAACGTGTCTTCACCACTCCCTTCCAATACAACTGTATCAGTCCTGCATTATCCTTATATTGTGTGACTTAAGCATTGTCTTTATCTAACCTCAGATGCATAGCCACTCAAAGCATGGCTAATTTCTGCACTTAAGAAACAAATGGAAACAAACTTGCCTGAGTTACAAGCTAGATCCTAGTGCCATAACTTTTTAACAATTAATTCTGTTTTACTGACCATCAGAAGGATTTGGTATTGGATATATTCACCAACAGCATTTGTGAAACAGCCACCATTTGATGCCTGAATACTGAACAAGTTACCTCTCCAGGTATATGGACCATTGACTGCCTAAGGAAATAGTTAGTCTCCTGAAACATCAAAGGAGGGTCCTTATACTTGCCAGGCCACAAAGTCACCCAAGGGGGAGGGTTCCTTATCTGTTTTGTTTCCTTTACTTATAGGCAACAATGTAACTAATTTAATCCCACCCTTTTCATTCAGTCAGATGGAGAGGATAATGTCTACCCACAATGCTTCACATATTCTAAATACCATTATTTTTTAACAAAATTATTTTTAAGCCCATACATTTTAGGAATATATCACATGTATTTACTAATACATTATGTAATGCTTTTATTATTTATGTAGAACTGCAATTAGTATCCAAAATGGTAATAGCATGCTGGGGATCATCTTCATTGCTGCGTTTGTACTATATTACATTACTCGCTCAGAGAGTTGTGGAAAAACTCTTACATCCCCAAATTTCATTTGATCCATCCATCCATCCACAACCCCCTTTTCCCATTTTTGCACATGGGGTCAGGTTTTCATTTCAACTTGTCTTTGTATTGGGGCAGTTCCTGATCAATCAACTCAGAGCTAAGGGTCTAATTGTTTTTCCCTCCCACCCACTCTGTTACAGTTGTGCTCTTAAACTCAGTGTATCTGTTGTTACCTGTCCCTTATGATAATCTGACAGCATAATTCCCTCCCTTTCCCTGTTTATTGGCTGTTGACAATGACCACATAAACATCATTTTGCAAATTTTTCTAGGCTAGTTGTATTGTATTGAAATTTAAGAACTTAATAGCAAGTCCATCCAAACATTATTCTAAAACTGAACTCCAAGTAACTATAGTTACCCCTGTCCCCAGAGTCATTCCTATTGGTATAATGGACAAGCACTTCCCCACAACTTATATAGCTTGCTTGACTGAGATGGATATCTTGAGACAGTGCAAGAATTATCTCATGCTGTCTGATGATCATCTATTAGTCAAACAATATAACACAGTGTGTGAGAGATATACATATATAATATTCTTGGAGGCAAAGATCTGACACCAAAATCGTCAGCAGTATACTACACATCACACCTCTCTAAGGCCATCACAATGCACATAAGCCATTATATGTTAAGGTTCTAAATATTAACTTGCCTAAACCATAAAGACCTCCAAAACACAACACATGCTCAAAACAAATTCAGCATGTTAAGCCTACTTCCTCACATAGCACAAAGAGTCACTGATGCTGAGCTCGTAAGGCAGCCATCGACCCAACCAAGCATTCTTGTTATAGGTGATTTCATTGAATGACATACAGATGTGCCTCTTACAATGATGAACAAGGAAAGAGGGATGGTTAGTTGCTTGTCTGGTGCCAGGATCCATCAGATTACACATGCACTTAAGTCCTTGAATAACAAGTACTTGTATGACTTTGTCATTATTCGTGCTGGTGTCAATGAGCTGAGGTGTACCTCCCTGGATTATATGAAGGGAGACATGATGGAGCTGTCAGACTATGTGTCCAAGGCAGGTATGAGCCTAGCATTGAGCAGCATTCTACCTTCTCTAAGGATGATGCCACGATATGATCAAAAAATGGAACTGACTTTGATAATTGGCTTAGTTTTTTTGTGTCATTCAAAGGGAGTCCAATATTTGTCAACCTGGAAGGATATATTGACAGACCATTCTGCTTCACCAGGAATGGCCTGCATCTGCCCCCTCTTTGGTTTCTGTTACTGGCAATGACACAGTCCACTCCCATAGTGCCTTTTTTTAGGCAATGCAAACCAGAAAAATCTACCAGCACAATGAAACAAGCAAAGGAAAACATGAAGGTGTCATTTACCAAAGCCAGGAGCCCTGACCAAGAAACTCCTCTCCCTCTATGCCCTTCTCACCCTGGAAGACATTGACATCTGTGTAGTAACTGAGACATGGTTAAAAATAGCAGAGAACATAATAGCAACAAGCTTTATAATAATAGGAAAATAATTTTGACCAAAATTAAAAAGAGTAGTTCCCAGAATGTTAGACCCTTGTCACCGAAATAAAAAAAAACAACTTAGGAGATTAATAAAATCCACCAAAGCCAAGTTTGAGGCTGAAGTGGCTACCTAAGACAAAGACCTCACAAGGCATCTTTTAGTTATGTCTGTAATCTCGAAAGCACAATGCAGAAATGCACTGACCTGAATGTGAACGATGTTACCTACACTGAGGCTGAAGATATAGATAACCTATTGACCAAAAATTTAGCTCTAACTTTACCCCTCTCTCTCCCTCCATCTATTCCTCAAGATATTCCTGAAACTGGCACACCTACAACTGTTATACAAATCCAAGTCCTAAAAGCAATATCAAAAGCTAAAAATACTGCATCAATGGGTCCTGACAATATCCCTGGATGCATATTAAATAGCATGAAGCATGATTTAGCCACACCCCTAACAACACTGTTCAATCTCAGCCTCCATACAGGTTTTGTACAAAGTGAATGGATAACAGTTAGTCATTACCCTTGATAAGGAAGGACCTTCCACAGACTCAGGCAATTACAGACCCATTAGTCTGACCAGCCTCATATGCAAAGCCATGGACAGACTTATAATGGAATTAATCAGTCAGGACACAGGGAACCTTCAAACACTAGACCCATCTCAGTTTGGATTCATCAAGGGCAGGTCATGCTTACTCAAACTGGTGGATATTTTTGAAAAGGTCACCAAAGTAATGGATGAAGGCAAAACAATACATACTACATACCTTGATCTTGCTAAAGCTTTTGACACAATTCCACATTTGGGCATAGTAGAAAAGTTAAATAAACTGGGAATAAACCCTATACCACCTGCTAGATTGCCAATTGGCTCATAGTAGGATGCAAATATTCAAAACAGAAGAAGTTACCTCCACAAAGAGACCAGTCACCAGTGGAATCTCCCAGGGTTCTGTGCTGGGACCTCTCCTGTTTGGTATCTACTTTTCTGAGTAAAAAGCCAATGCCAAAGGGCTCCAGAAAACTAAGTGTGCAGATAATTGCATGCTAGGAGCAGTCACTGAATCCTCAAATGACTTAATCATCCTGCAGGAAGGTTTGCCACAAATGAATAACTAGTGTAAAAATCATAGATCTGAAACTAAATACCAAAAAAATGCATTACTGTATCCTTTGGAAAGTCATCTATCCCAGGGAACTACTATACTGCCAATACTCCCCTAAGAGTTGACCACGTTGTCAGGATTTGGAAACTTATATGGACAGTGACCTAACTTTTGACCAACATGTGTCTATTGTTGTAAGAAAGTCCTTCTATATTGCACAGTTTATAAACAAAGAGATTTGTCTAGCTCTAGGGATATCATTGTCCCCCTTTACTCAGCATTCATTAGGCCAGTCATTGAATATAATGTCCCATTTGCATGTATCTGTAGAGACACTTGCAACAACAGGAATGCATACAGAGATACATAAAGGATACAAGACCTTAACAACATGTCCTACATACAACAAAATTCAGCTGTGTTGATTTTCAAGCCTAACCTAGATCTATGGATGGGAAACAGAAATATTACCCCAGAACTGTCCCCCTGTACTACTAATAGGCAGATGCAGCTCCTAAATGCTTTATCCCATGCATGGGTCCTCTCAACTTATCTATGGTATGATCCCAGTTATTCTAATTCGGGGGATCAGTATCTTAGCTGCTCCTTGTGGCCTAGCTGTGACTGATTTGATAGCCATCTGGACACAGAAAGCCTATAAGTATACTTTTTTGCACTTAATCTGTTTCAGTGATAGTTAATAAAACTATGCTGCAGTTATTTATTTACTTGCTATTGCCGGTCTCTGTGCCTGCATTTTGTTTTTCAGTTTTAGTGATAGTTAAAAAAACTGTAGTGCATTTATTTATTTGCTTGATATTTCTGGTCACAGTCTGGATTCTGTTCAGTTAGTTTCATAGTGGGGGTTGGTTTAATTTATTTTCAGCCAGCCTATCCAAGGTGTGAGCACAGATTTTGTGTTATCTGATTCCCTGAGGCTCTTAAGTTTTCCTTTATACTACTGACTAAGGAGTTAAAATTCTGTGAGACTGTATCAGTATCTTAGCTGCTCCTTGTGGCCTAGCTGTGACTGATTTGATAGCCATCTGAATACAGAAAGCCTATAAGTATACATTTTGCACTTAATCTGTTTCAGTGATAGTTAACAAAACTGTGCTGCTTTTATTTATTTGCTTGATATTGCCGGTCTCTGTGTCTGCATTTTGTTTTTCTGCTTTAGTGATAGTTAATAAAACTGTGCTGCATTTATTGATTTGCTTGTGATTGCTTTTCTCAGTGTCTGCATTTTGTTTTTCTGTTTTGCTGATAATCCAAACTGTAATGCATTTATTTGCTTGATATTTCTCGTCACTGTTTGAATTTTGCTCAGCTGGTTTCATAGTGGGGGTTGGTTTACTTTCTGTTGAAGCCAGCCTATCCAAAGTGTGAGCACAGCTTTTTTGTGTTATCCGATTCCCTGAAGTTCTTATGTTTTCCTTTATACTACTAAATAAGGAGTTACAATTCTGTGAGACTGTATCAGTATCTTCGCTGCTCCTTGTGGCCTAGCTGTGACTGATTTGATAGCCATCTGAATACAGAAAGCCTATAAGTATACTTTTTTGCACCTAATCTGTAAAGGTGATAGTTAGCAAAACTGTGTTGCATTTATTTATTTGCTTGACATTGCTGGTTTCTTTGCATTTTATTTTTCTGTTTTAGTGAAAGTTAACAAAACTGTGCTGCATTTATTGATTTGCTTGAGATTGCTTTTCTCCCCAGCCACCCACTTGGTGGCTTTGGAATTGCTCGAACCCGCTGTAAATTTGATTTTGGGCACTCCTCCCAGTCCCATCTCATTTGCTTACTGTACTGAGTACAACATGATCATTTGGGGGAAGACTATCCCCTTGCTTCTTTGATTTTGGATATTCCTCCCAGTCCCATCTCATCAGCTCATTCTACTGTGTACAGAGAGAGTATTTAGGAAGGCCAACCCCCTTAGTTTCTTAATCTTGAATTATATTCTGTTCTTTCCCTCTTCACATAAACAAATTACACTTTATTCAGATGCTTTTACTGTAATTGTGTTCTTCCTACTTTATTACCTTATTTTGCCTTTCTGCTTGCTCTGAAGTGTTGAAGTGCTTTTATTCTGCTGTATTTATTACTGCTTGTTAGTAGCCTGATTAAAATTGCCTGTCTAACCCTTTTAGTTCTGGTTTTAGCACTTGGCCTTCAGGCCAGTTATTTTACATTTAAGAAGGTTTTTGTGCTCTACACTCTTGTGGACAAACTCTTATCAAAATCCCCTCTGAGTCCATCCAAATTTCAGAACACTAAATATGGACAATTCCCATCAGTTTCTCCTGCTAGCCAGGTCAAGCTTGACATACTGAGACAGTGTAGTAAATGGTTCATGTTCACTGACAGCTCTCTTCTCCTAGCACATAATTCTTCTACTTGCGAGAAATGCATCTCTATCAGTCACCTGGAAACCATGCTGTCTCACACCAGTCAGTACTCCTGACAAAGAAGAGATTGACAGCACAAACACCACACCACCCACATCACATAGTCAAGCATAATACACACCCACCTATATAGAGGTCCTCAATAAAAACTTACCTAAACAGCAGAGATCTCCAAAACAAACTCACAAACATTCCACACACAATACCAAACACATCACAGACAGCAGACAACACACCAGTGTCTCAGAAACACATCCCATAAAGTATAACAATAAACTCACACAGCCCATAAGGTACAACAATAAACCAAACATACTAGTCATTAGCAATTCAGTTGTGAGACACACTGATGTCCCCCTCACAAGGCTTGACAAGGAGAAGATCAGTCAGTTATATGTCAGGTGCCAGAATCTGCCACATCATGCACAAACTTAAGTCTCTCCACAACAGGTACAAGTATGACTCTGTCATTGTTCATGTTGGTGTAAATGACTTGAGACATACCTCCCTGAACTATAAGAAGAGAGACATGTTTGAGCTGTCAGAGTATGTGTCCCAGGCAGGTTTGAACCTAGCCCTAAGCAGCAACCTACCTTCACTAAGAATGATACCACAATACCAACAAAAAACAATTGACTTCAACAACTGGCTTAGTTTTCGGTGTCATTCCACGGGGATCCAGTATCTGTCTGCCTGGGATGACATGGTTGACAGGCCTCCATGCTTTGCCAGAGATGGCCTCCACTTGTCACTCCTAGGATTCAGGATTCTGGCCAAGGCTTTTGCCTTTCCAATTGTGCCTTTTTTAGGCAATGTCCCATAGACAAATCTTCCAACATAAAAGATCTGTCAAAAAACAAATTGAAGGTCATGTTGCTTAACACTAGGAGCCTTAACCTGAACATGCACTCACTGGAGGCTCTCCTTGCACTGGAAGATGCCGACATCTGTGCAGTCATGGAAACTTGGTTCATGGTTGCAGAGATCACCCCTGCCCTACCAGGCTATACCTCATTCCATACAGCCTGACCACAAAATGAGGTCAGGAAGACTAAGGGTGGTGGAGTTTCTATTTTCATTAAAGATAAGCACACCTCTAGACTGGTTTGCCAGCACGATGCACTAGAACTTCTCCAGGTGCAATTGACAATTGGCAAGACATTCATTCAAGTTATAGCAAGCTATAGACCCCCCTCCATGACTCAGGACACCCACTCCTCCTACCTGGACCTACTTGACTCCATCAACGTACCCCCTTACACCCTGATCATTGGTGATTACATCTACCCCACCATAGACTGGGTGAACTATTCTTGCTCTAATGCACTCACCCAATGCTTCCTTGACTTCATCAGTTCTAATGCACTAGACCAGCTTGTCTCATCCTCCACAAAGGGAGACAGCATTCTAGTCTTGGTTCTCACCAATATGGATGACTACTGCACCACCCCCATAGTAAATTCTTCCCTGGTAGGATCACGGTCTGTCTCATTTGAAGTGTCTATCCAATCCACCCCCCACCCCACCAGCCATAACCAGGCTAAAAAACTTCTCAAGTACTGACTGCAACCTTGTAAGGGAGGGTGTCAGTAGCTTTACACCCTTGCCCCCCTCAGAAGATGCAGGCAAATATGCTGAACAGTATGACAGTGCAGTATACAAGCACCTGTAAAACTGTATGGACTCAGCCATACCCAACAGAACTAAAACCTGCTCCTCAAGGAAACACAAACCTGTCTGGTGGACATCCTTTATCAATAAGCTTTACAACAAATGGAAAAAGCTGTTGTCCAAGAGGTAAAAAGGAACAAATTCCAAATTGGAAAAACTCCCTCCTTACCCTCAACAGGCAAATTAGATCACTAATGAAAACCTCCAAAGCCAATTACGAATTGAAACTAGCCTACGAAACAAAAGGAAACCACAAAGCCTTTTTCAGTTACATCAGAAACCTCCATGGCAAAGCCCAGGTTTGTTCCGAATTAGTTCTTAATGGTACCACTTACACTGATCTTGTTGACTTAGCCAACCTGCTAGCAGATAGGTTCAGTGCAAACTTCACACACGTGTCCCCCCAAAGGCCCATTTAACATCCACAATACTTGCCCCGCACCTCATATCTCTGTAGATTAAGCATTAAAGGCCCTATTGAAGGTAAAGAACACAGCTTTCATGGGACCAGATAATAACTCAAACTGTATTCTGCAACATCTCCAGCAAGAACAAGCCTCACCATTGATCACCCTATTCATCCATAGCCTAAGTACAGGCTTCATTTCAGCAGAGTGGAGAACTGCCATTGTCATCCCTTTGCACAAAGGTGGTGTCACTACCGACCCTGGAAACTATTGCACCATTTTCTTGACAAGTCTGATCTGAAAAGCCATATAGCGTATCATTATGGACCTCATAAACAAGGACATAGGCAATCTCCAAGCACTTTACCCCTCCCAGTTCGGATTCATCAAGGGCAGATCTTGCCTGTTGAACCTGGTTGACTTTTTTGAGACTGTCACCAAGGCACTGGATGAGGGAAAGTCAGTACATACAGCTTACCTTGACTTTGCTAAAGACTTTGACACAATCCTCCACTCATGCATCATCGAAAAGCTAACACAACTTGGCATAAGTTCTTATCTTATCAGGTGGGTGGCCAACTGGATCACCAATAGGACTCACAAGGTCAAAATAGGTGCCACCACTTCCGACAGCAGACCTGTCACTAGTGGTGTTCCACAGGGATCTATTGTTTGGCATCTACTTTTCAGAGGTCCAGACAAAGACAAAAGGCCTGTGGCTGACCAAGTTTGCAGACGAGTGTAAGTTGGGTGCTGTCATTGACTCCCCATATGATGTTAGCATTCTACAAGAGAGTCTCACAGCTACAAATGACTGGTGCCAAAGTCATGCCTTAAGTTATATGCAAAAAAATGTATTATCATACCATTTGGCAAAAACACATCCCCTAATGATTACTCCATTAGCATCAACCCCTTAAACTCAAAACCTGTGGTGACAGACCTGGGTACACAGGTTGATAATCTCTCATTTGACCATCATGTAGCAGCAATGGTCAGAAAAGCCTTTTAATTGGTTCATCTCATAAGTAAAGGGATTGCATCCAGAAAAAATTAGTTTTTTACCTCTCTGTATTCCTCCCTCATTAGGCCAATAAGTGAGTACAACGCCCAGTTTGGTATGTACCTCTACAAACACCTGCACCAAGTGAAAAGGCCACAGAAATATCTCACAAAGAGGATCCATGGCCTCCAACACCTGTCCTATGTGGACAGGCTCAAATCACTATTACTCTACTCGGTTTCATGCAGATTGCTCAGAGGTGATCTGTGTCTTGCCTACAAGGCAATCTCAGATCCTGCTCTACTAGAGATGCTCCATATCCATAAGTCTAAGTCCTCATGCATTACCCAATTGAAAGGCTTAAATCTAATATGTGACATTAACAAAACCTGCTGGAGAGACAGTCTCCCAGAGGCTGCCCTGTCTCTGGAATAGACTCACCATACATGTCAAACAAAGTATGTCACTGACCCTCTTGAAGTGCAACCTTGATGAGTGGATGGGAAACCACAAATTTATCCTAGGGGTTCCACCTGTGTCCCTCATTGACAAGGGTGACAGGTGCTGATTGAGGATTCTTTCTTGGGGATAAACTCTTGGCTAGGCTTGTAAGGGCCCCAAGGCCATTAGTCTAGTAATCTCCTTTGATCCTGTTATCCTATGAATATGTAATTAGCGACCATGGTATTGGTAAGGCCACTCTATAATCAAGTAGGGATAGGTTATTTTGAGCAGAAAATAGGAAATTGGCTAGCTTAAAATAGCCCAGAAGGGAAATCAGCATACTAATTACCATTGAACTTATGAACGTATGGGAAAAAAGTGTATATATCTGCAACTTTGATTTTCAGAATTTTGAATTGTCACACTCATATGTTAATGTTTGCTCTGACAAACTAAGAAAGTATGAGACATGTTTTATCTACATTTCCTTCTTGTGAGGAAAAACCTGCTTTACATAATTTAGTTTTTTCTATTCATAGGTCACTACTCATTGTTTACAGTGTATGTATGACTGTTGAGAGGAGATGTTAAATTCTCCCCTAAATAGAGATTTGGTGTTTGGCCCCTCTTCTGCAGAGGTGATCAAAAAGTGTAGTAAAAGAGGCAAGCTAATCCAGGGAATCTCTAAGATTTTTCAGCCATCCTTTTCCAAATTGTCCAGGGGATTTTCTTTCTCACATCCACTTTTGACAAAAAACAGAATAAACAGCCTCAACTGAATTTAGGTAAACATGTTTTAAGAAAAAAATGTCAAAGCTGTTCCAAAAAGATGTATCAAATTCCCCAAAAGCAAGTACAGTCCAGCAAGTCTGAATGACTATTCAAAGGACTTTGTGACCCCTTCCCACCCTCGCCCCCTTTTTCTTCCAGAAAGTCTGACTCTCCATTTACCTCTTTGACAACAGATTGTTTCATACAAATGAGTTCTGAAAATCACTCATCAAGATTACAGATGGCAGTGGGAGGAAATTCTTAGTTTCCAGGAAGTCATTCCTCATCCTGTACATCAGACTCTTTTGTTTCCAACAATTCTTCATCACATACTGATTCAAGGAGTGATAGGACCAGTTTTTCCTTCCCAGGTGAGGAAGGGGTTTTATTCAAGGATATTCATACTGCCAAACAAGAAAATGATTGGAGACCAGTTCTGGATCTTTCTTCCCTAAAATTGTTGGTGATAGTGCTCAAATTCAAAATGTTTTCACTTCACAACCTGTTACCTCTTCTTCCTGTTTCAGATTTCCTTGGTACACTAGACTTAAGAGATCCTTATTATCAAATTCCTATAGATCCAGACTTCAGGTGTTTCTTAAGGTTTTTTGTGTCTGGATCATATCAGATCTGAACTTGTCAATTTTCATTTATTCCTCAACAAGTGGGGTCAGATCCAACCCTTAGTTCTGACTCTGTCACTTTTACAGCTCCTTGATACTGGAAACTCTTGAGATCCTCCCTTACCCATAATGCTCTAGTCCCCTACCAAACCTCAGATTTCATTTGCCACCTTCATGTATGGATGTGGTCGCTGTTAGCTCTCAAGCTTTAGTGTGGTATTTGTGAGTGAAATAAGATTTATATATTTTCTTACTTTATCTAGATCTTTTATATATTTCTCCCTTATCCTTTTACACTTACTGGTGTATACTTAGTCTACCATTGTTGATAAATTTTCTCTGACTTTTACCCCTTATGGTAATCTCTTTAATTACCATTGTTGACAACCTTCTTTTCACTTTCTTCCTTTCCTTTCTTTCTTTCTCTGTTTAAAAAAAGAAATCTCTCTTGCATTTCTGTTTTTAGCATTTCTGTTTTTACTGTATTTAAATTTTCTGCTTCAGATTTTAAGAAACGTAAAGACTGCTGGCACAAAATACCTCTATCTCATGCAATTGATTCATGTGTGTATTGCTTAGACCCAGCTCATTGAAAGGAATCGTGCTTTAATCCACGGGCCTTGGTGGATCGCAAAATCAAATGGATTTTAAAAGGTTTATTGCCAACTTCTTTTTCAAAGACTTTATCTGGAGCTCAAACATAAGAAAAGGTAGACAATAAGAAGACCAGAAAGCATACATTGGACCCTTCCAGATCCTCCACTCATAGCTTTCCTTCTTACAAGGTAGCTAAAGTGGTCAGTTACAAGTTTGTCAAATCAGAAGACTGATTCTTGGATTTGATAGCATTTGATAACAGATCCTTATCATTGGATCCAACACACTCAGAGCTGAAGAAACTCTCTAGGACCTGTTATGGATCTTCTCTAGATGCTGTTCCTTTCCATCTGCCATGACCCTACAGTGACCTCTTCATCTTGGTTTTCTATGAGTCTGACTGAGGCAGATGTGGATAGAATGATGAGGAAATTTATCTTGGCCCAAATTCAGATGGAGTTCTCCTAGCTCCTACCCCATTAGATTTGGAGACCTTCACTAGTATTTGTCCACTTGTTTTGGCTCCCTCTCCAATCTGACCATTGGCTTCAGAGCTTTTGGATCTGAGAGTCCTGGAACTGTCCATGTCAGATCCAAAGATTGTTGTATCTTCGACTCTGATACCTTCTCTGAGTGGATTGGCTCTGAGCACATCTGATCCGGATGACTCTCAGAGCCATAGCACCACTGCTGGGTCTGAAGTGTTTGAGTTAACTCCAAAGTTGCCAGAGCCTTCTCTGCCCCTCAGAGCTTTGGCTTTGGACAGTTCAGCTCTGATCTCTGCCTCGGGTGGGCTAACTTCAGGTCAGGGGGAGCTGACAGTCCAGAAGCATTTTTTCTCGGCATAGTCAACCTCCTCCACCCCAGGGCATTCTGCCTTTGAGGTAGTGGGGAGAGTTTTCTCTACCTCTAGAGGAAGGACAATTGCCCCCCTTGGATCCATCTTCCCAATCTCATACATCTTTGTGCCTTGAGCCTCAACATTCCACTCCACAGGGACAGCCAGCCCAAGGGTATACTTACATCTTCTGATACTTCTCTGGAGCATCCTACCAAAAAAGTCTCTAGGAAGAAAAAGTGCAAAAGGAGGCACTTAGACTCTCCTCAAGAGTCTGTCACAGAATATACCAGTTTTGATGAGGGGGAAGAGTCCCCAGGATCACTACCTGATGATGTCTCCATTTGGAGACATCCTGGAGATCCTAAAGCAAAGGAGTGGTTGGTCTATCGAAAGCCCTTCCCAAAAGGATTTTTTATTCCTGGAATCTTTTGGGTATTGCGCATTTACATCCTGGGTGAATCCAACTGACGATGAGCTCATTGATTTGATCTCTAGGTGGGCATGGAAGGAACCCAGTGCTGTTGAGCCGATCCCCAAGAGACCATATAGGTCCTTGTACAACCAAAAGTGAGAGAATTCTGGAGCAAAGGAGTTACCGGTAGATGCCATGGTTGTAACGGCAGACATGAAGAATGAACTCACGGAACAAAGATCATCTGTCTATCACCCTAACAGGGACTCCAGGGCATTAGACAGATTTGGGAAGTGTGTATATGCTTCAGCAACCTTTGCACAAAAATCTCTGAATTATTTGGCACACTTCAGCAGACTTCAGAGGGACTTGATTAAAGAACTTTCCAAATCCCTTTCTGGGACTATGACTTCTGAGGCAGTGAGTTCTATTGCCTCACAGTTGACTACCCTACAACCCATCTCAAATTCGTCCATGAGACTCATTTCACATGCAGCTGAAGGTACCTCAAGGGTGGTGTGTTCAGACATTTCCATTAAGAGACATGCCTACATGGGCCTGCATGATTTCACAGATCTCTTCAAGTCCTCCTTTGTCAATGCTCTCTTTGATGTAAGTTCTTTGTTTGACCCAAGGTTATAGATATTCTCTCCAGGTGTGACCAGGATAGTAAGACCCTGTCTGCAGTAGGAATATGTTTTTTAACTCCTCAAAGAACCTTCTCTGGAATCAATGAGGTGGTCAAAAAATGTGGATCAGAAAATCCAAGGGTCCTTTCTATGATCCATGTGGAGATGGTCCCCCCAGAAGCAGAGGGGGGAACTCTAAGGGAAGATGCTGCCCACATGGCAGAGGAATCTAGGGATTCTTTCTCTGACAGATCTTGCCAGTGCTCCTGAAAGCAGGCCAGATTGTTTGCCTCCTGAGGTGGTTGTGGTCATTTATCCCTGCACCAGAGAGCCTGGATAGACATTACAAAAGATACATGGATGCAGGAGATTATTTCCAGAGGTTATGTAATACCCATTTCCATTCTCCCCCTTTAACAGTAAACACAATTCCTGATGTTCTATCCAGTCAGAGGAAAGAAGCAGCACTGAAAATAAAAAAAAAAGCTGCTAGAAAAAGAGTCATCCAGCAGATCCCCTCAGACCAGAAAGAGTCTGGAACTTACTCAAGATTCTTTTTAGTGTCAAATAAAACAGAGGACTGGAGACCAGTTTTGGATCTCAGCATTCTGACTAAGTCATTTCAGTACACCAAATTCTGGATAGTCATGGTTCAGTCCATTTTGCCTTTCCTGCACAAGGACAACTGGATGTGTTCAATAGATCTTCAAGTTGTGTACTGTAACATGAAAATGAACAGATGATGGAGAAGATACCTACACTTCCAGCTGGGAGTCAGTATCAGTTCAGAGCTCTGCCCTTTGGCCTCACCACAGCCCCCACGGTGTTTACCAAATGCTTGGCAGTAGTAGCAGCTCACTTGAGACTGCAGGGATTCTGGGTGTTTCCATTCTTGGATGACTGACTCATAACCACTCAGACCAGGTATCTCCTGATAAAAGCATGATATTCTGTACTCCAGTTTTGCTCTCATCTAGGAATTACCATCAATCACAACAAATCTCAGCTAGAACCACCTCAGATATTAGAGTTCATAGGGGTATTGTTCAATATGGAATCAGTGACAGCCTCCCTTCCCTTAAGAAGAGTACAAACAATTTGATTTCATGTAAAAAAAAACAGTTCAAAATTCTTAGAAATACCAGACAGTGGTACTGATGGTCAATGAAGACTGGAAAGCAGGTAGCTCTTTACAATCCACTGTCATATCTAAATTACAGACAGTACTATTAATAGATCTGTTGGTTCCAATAACTGTTTACTAACAAAGGGATGCTTGAGTATAGCTGGATAAAACCTATCCCTTTTATCCAAAATGTCAAGTTGCAGGCCATTGAGATAATCCATATCATAACCCCTGTCTAAAAACATAGAGGCAATTCTAGAAAACTCTTCTTGCAAATCTGAATGGGAAGTAGTCATCCGGCAAGCCTGGATGTGCTGTCCCTTAGGGATATTCTTTTTGATAAAGAAAGGATGGCTACTTTTAAAATGTAAGTAACCATTCGTAAAGGTTTTATTTCTGTAGATCTTACATCCAGAAACTGTATTCCAACCAGACTGACATCTAAAAAGTTAATCTGATGTCCACAACCGCTCTTGACAAATTGCAAAAAACCTGACCTTAAGTTAAGGTCATGAAGAAATTGTTCACTAACGCCATTATTACTCTCTAGAACAAAAATCAGGTCATCTTCAAACTTGGCATAAAAATGTATATGGTATGATGACCACAATTTAAAGAGAACAGTAATCTCCCACCATGCCATGACAATGTTTGCATATGAGGGGGCAGCAGAGGACCCCATAGCTACCCCCTTATATTGTCTGATAAAATGCCCATTGAAGATAAAAAATTATGTTCCAACACTATTTCCAAAAAACTACACACTAAACCAATTTGTTCAGCCCCAAGGTTGGAATATGAAGAAAGAAATTCCCTAATTGCTTCCACACCTGTTTGGTGTGGGATACAAGTGAACAATGAAACCACATCCACTGTAAAAATAATATGTCTCTCACATGTGTAAGGGAAAAGTAGTAGTGAACTCCCTGTATTTATCCAGGAAGTCCCAATAGTCCTTCAAATAGGACCCTAGCCCTTGTACAACAGAATTTAAAAAAGAATCTGTAAGCAAAGCCAAACCCCCTCTGTAGCTGAATGTGGTGCCAAAACTATCGACCTAAAAGGAGGGTGGTCTAAAGATTTATGAGTTTTGGGAATGCCAAGAAGTGTCCCAACCCTAGGTTTTTCCACCAAACAGAAAATGTATGTGTTAAGATGTAAACTTTGGTTCATAAGTGCTTCATAAAGAAATGCTCTGATATAATGAATACTGGTGAATATCCCTAACATTCACTTCTATATACTCTTCAGGATTACTAAGTAACTCAAACATGGCAACATTGTATTGTTCCACTGTCATAATCACAATGTTGCCCCCCTTATCACTGTTCATGTATCTCAGGTCATTTCTATCAACCAACGTTAGTAAGGCTTTACGCTCAGGTTGAGTCAAATTGTCATACCATCTACTACCAGACTTTTTACTATTCAAAAAACAATAAATTTCCTGAATACAAACTTTCTCAAACACTTTAAGGGTTTGATTCAAATTCAGAGTATAACAAGATGGTTTACATAACCTAGAGTTACACATTTCAATGTGATGTAGCAAATAATTTAAATTGAGTTTGTGAACAAACTGTTTAAAGTCAATTATAGTTCTGGAAAAGTCCGCCTTTTTTGTAGGAACGAAGTTGAAGCCATAACTTAATACATTTAACTGGTGCTCGTCAAAACAAACACCTGATAAGTTAATAATGCAAAATTTATTATCAAAAGGGCTTACTGTTCATCGTTTGATGATTCAGAGGTAGTTAGACCTCTCACCTTCATGTTCCGAGTCCTGACAGTTCTGTTCTCTCGTTTCGGTAAAAAAGCCGAAGTTTTTGAATGTGCACCAGCTACATTTGCATACATATTACTTGTTGCTTCATTGGTAACTGAAATTTCTCTAGTATCTGCCTCATTTTCATTCTCTGAATGAATGATGCCTGATTTCTCCACCCTAAAAAACCTTGTGGCCAAGTTAGAAGGCTGTGATTGGTTGACCTGTCTTGTAGCCCAGCGCGGTCTATTAGAACTGTTCTTATGAACCCATCCACTTTTCTTGGAAAAAACAGGGGTGTTTACATGCTTTATCAGTTATAATTCAAAATTCTTCTCTATCAGCTTGATTGATTCTACAAGCCCTGGGGTCAATGTCCACTGTAGTAGTTTTGGTTCTGTTAGCAAGATACCATATGAGAATTCTTCAATGGACCCTAGCAACTCAGTGGTCTATTCTGCACCAGCCTATGTCCATCCAGATCAGAATTACTCAGGCATGCAAAAAGTATCTTGTGGTGGATTCACTCAGATCAAGTATTATAAGGCCATCCCTTTATTCTTCCTCAGCCCAGAGCCATAGTGACCATGGACGCTTCACAAATTGGGTGGGGGGGATCTTCTTGAGAAAGACAGTCCAAGGCACCTGGTCCCCTGAAGAGGCCAACATGCATATCAATGTCCTGGAAATGAGAGGAGTACTCCTAGTATTGCAGCCCTATCAAGACTTTCTCCTTTATGGGGCTATTGCGATTCAGATGGACAGTATGTCAGTGGTATGATACATCAGCAAACAAGGACTCTTGTGTCAAGAAGCTTTGAGAGTGCTGCAATGGGCAATCTCATCCAATCAATTTCTGATAATGAACATTCGGGGGAAACTGAATGTGATAGCAGACAAGTTGAGCAGTCCCACTTTATTGCCTCATGTGTAGTCTATTAACATGAAAACTGTGGTAGAGATATTCTGACAATGAGGCCAACCTTGCTACAAACTCTTTGCATCTCCCCTCAACATCAAACACAGCAGGTTCTTTGCACTGATTCCTCCACCGGGGGATCATCGAGAGACACTTTTATCGATGATTGGCTTCCCAGTTTCCTTTAAGCTTACCCCCCTACAGCTCTTCTAATCCCCGAGTTTCTTCAGAAAGCATCTTGATTAAATAGCACAGTTATCCTCATTGCACCTTATTGGCCTCACCAGATTTGTTTCCCCCTTCTTTGGCCTCTCCTAGTTTGCCCATTGTGTATTCTGGATCCAATTCTAGATATCCTGTCTCACCCAACAGGCATGATTCACTCGGACATTTCAGGCCTAAAGTTGACTGCATGGTTTCTCCATTTCCATTGATAGCCAGAAACCAAGGCTCTCCTCCTCTGTGCATCACATTTTTTTTCTTCCCATAAAGCTTCCACTAAGAAAATATACAGGAGTAAATGGAAAAGATTTGCTTTTTGGACACAATAGAGACAATGATCCTTTTTCAGCACCAGTACCTAACATTCTTGAGTTTTTGGCTACAATTTTTAATGAAAGGGCTAGTTCATTGACTGTTAAAGTACAACTAGTTGTCATTTCTAATTTCTACATAGGAACAAATAACTCCTCCTTAGCTTCTTCAAAATTCTGTAAGGCCTTTATAAGGGGAACTTTTAAAGATCCAACTCTGCCATGGGATTTGAATTTAGTATTATAAGCTTTAACTTGATCTCCATTTGAACCATCAGCAAAGTCTGAACTAAAAATTTTCACCTGGAAAACTATCTTTTTAGTAGCTATAACCTCTCCTCAAAGATTCACTGAACTTCAAGCCCTATCTTCTAAGCCTTCTTATTTAATTTGCCATAAAGATAGGGTAGTGTTATGAACCAACTCATCCGTCCTTCCTAAGGTGATGTCAGAATCCAACATCAATCAATCTATTAATCTTCCAGATCTGATGTTGTCCTTTTCATTCTTTCTCACTTGTAGGTTGCAGATCTGATCCTCGGAACCAATTCAGCCGCATACTTCAGACATTGGATCCAAGTGTTGAGCTCCTCATTCTACTCATAGTGCCCTACTCCATCCCTATTGCTTCAGATCTCAATTGCTGCCTTTACAAATACATGCAAGTTGCACTATCAAGCAGTTTTATTGGTATTGTGAGTTTGATTTTGATTATTCTCTATTACAAAATTTTCGATTACTATTTTTCTTTCTTCCACAAGTTTTCTCTGGTCTTCAGAGTTATTTGTCTTTCCCTTATTTTTTTCCATACTATTTCATAGTACTCTCTCTCTACCATTGCTTGTATTGTTTCTCTCTCTTGCCCTCCTCTTTGGGTATTTCTTTCTACCATAGTTGATAGTTTATTTTCTCTTCTTTAGTTACTAAAACAAAAAGTAAAAAAAAAAACTTGCTTAACCTGTTGTTTTTTCTTGGTAGTGTTTTGTTTTTTCTTCATCACTATCTACATTATGTCAAACACAAACCCATAGGCTTTACAAATGCACTTCTTTTGGGCATAAGAGCCCAAACTCAGACGCTCACAAGGAGTGCATTTATTGCCTTGGAGCCAGGCACTTGGATATGCCATGCAGAATATGCACAACGTTTAATCCAAGAGCCCTGCCAGACAGAAGGAATATGCTTATTTCAAGGGGGTCTTCTTCCCTCTTCTTCCACTCCAGGGGCACAACCCCCCTCCAAACTGAGTAAGTTTGTTCCTCTGGAGCACTGAAAGTGTTTTCCCTCGTAGTTCCCTAGGTCTTCATTAGAGCCACCAAAAAAGACTAGGAAGCTCTTGGATCTGATCCCTCTGGATCCGAAGACTTTTCAACATTTGGATCTGAAGCCTTCAGATCCTAAGGCTTTGGCTCCTACAGTCATTATGATCAGTCCAACAGCCACCCTCAGATCCTAAATCATCAGAAACAAAGCTGGGTATTTCCTTTAGGAGTGCTAATCCTGAATATATTTTGAAGACAATTTGTCTTACCTTGCCTGCTCAGTGCTTTTCCAAACACCACAGAAGCATTCCAGGCCCCCTTCCACCTCTTCCTTTAGGTCCTCCAAAAGCTTGTTGGAAGAATGTGGCTAGGCTGATGCAAAAATGTCTCAGAGCTTAGATCCAGATGGGAGTCTTACATGCTCCATTCCCTATCGGACCCATGAGTATGCCTGTTACATCTAAGACTATTATTTCTCCTTCTGTGATCCATCCAGCAGTTTCAGATCCCAAGGATCTGAGATCTCTGAGAGGCTTGGCATTGAATCCAAGGAAAGTTTCTTCCTCCATTCCAACTGTTTATCTGATTGGTTCTGCTCTGGTACCTTCGGATCAGAACTGATCTTGGAGCTGAAGTGTCAGATCCGAGGGGGTAGGTTTGGCTCCTGTTTTGTCAGATCCATCCCTTCCTCTTAGAGCTTTGGCCCTGCACAGTTCAGATCTGATTCTCCCTTTGAGGCTCAGATCCAGGGGTGGCCTAACTCTATCTTCTTTGGAAGTTTTGGCTCTGAGGGGGTGGAGCAGGGCTTCTCCTGGTCCCTCAGCCTTTGAGGTGGTGTAAAGGGCTTTTTCTCTCTAGTGGGCCATTTTCTGATGTTTTGGATCCTACCCCTTTACTCTCATTGGTTATGAGCTCTGAGTTGGTCAGACCTATTCCACAGGGACAGCCAGTTCCAATGAGTCTCCAGCCAGTTCCAGTGGAGGAACTTCCTCTTGCTCTCTCTCTTCCAACTGCTCTCCAGAACACCCCACGGAGGTAGTGCATCTGAAGAGGATATGTAAGAGGAGACACACAGACTCCCCCATGGAGTCTGTCACAGAAGACCATGATTTTGATGAAGGAGAGGCAGCCACCAGATCACCACAAGATGACATCTCCTTTGGAGCTATTCTGGAGATCCCAAAACAGAAAGGTGGTTGGTCATCCCAAACTCCTTCTCGCAAAGAATCAGTGTTCTTGGAGACTTTTGGTTCTGGCCTGTCAATGTCTTGGGTGTGGAATAAAGCCCTAGATATGATCATATCCATGTTTGAATATTAACTTGGGCACCAAAACAGACAGATATGGGAGGATGGAAGTGAGTGGCCACCAAAGGTTTACCCATTCTAGCAGGAGAAATATGTGGTTTTAGGCAGCTGACTGCTGCCATGCTAACAGAGGCTTGCACAGCAAAGAAAATGGCCAGAAAGAAAGATGTGGGCTTAGACACCCCTAGCCCATGACATATACTTCATTAATGTGTGGGTAGAAGCATGCATATTCATGGGGAGGATGTAGAAAACCCCACAAAGATGCATGCACTCATAAAGCCAACATGTTGGGTTTAGGATCTAACCAGGAAGTACTACATTGCCAGGATACCTGCATGAGGCACAGATGATTTCCACTGCTGCCTGAATAATGTATCCTGTAGCTAACTGTCACCACAATGCTGGGATGAAGTCTGATAGAGGGATGTTTGGTGGATGGTAGGCATGGAGGTATGAAGCATTCAGAAAAAAATCATTTAACCTCCTACAATTCTTTTCCCAATTTCCCTGCAATATTCTTTTTCATGTCTCTTTTGACCTTTGCAAATCTTTTTCTCCATGTTTCCTGTTGTAGGCCTCAGGCCTGTTTCTATGCCAAGGAAAGACTTTTAAAAGTTAATCAATTTCTTAGCATATATGTTTATTGTCCCACTTCTCCTTCATTTACTTGTTTGCTCACTCTCTTACAAGCCACAGCCGACTTTGAATGACCCTACATTTTTTTCCAACATCTTTAATTAGAGTGATCCTACATTTTAACAAAAAACAGCAGACTGATTTGAATGTATTTCTCTGTTACTGTGCCTGTATGTTATACCACCTTTAGAATGGTATATTTTATTTACGTAAGTCTGTGTGTTACTCTGTAGTATAATGGCTTAAAATTTACATATCAGTTATTTGTTGTAATTTTTGGAGTTTTGGAGTATTTATTCCTGGACATCTAGTGTAAATGTAAATTTGCTCCATCAGGCTGAATTCATTAGCAAAATAAACAAAACACGGTTATACGTATTTTCCTAAGTACACACAGTATTTGAGGTCACACATTTAGGAATACTGAGTAAAATTCTGGAAATGCTACCTTGCACTGAATTGAGAGTATGCAGGGAAGACAGCATCAATAGTGAATAGTCTCCTAAAGAAGACACAAGAACTTAGATTTCAGGAACTTAATATGTATACTCTAGATATAAGGAAAGGGGAATTGTGGGTATAGATTTAAGTACAAAAAATATGTAAACAATATCCAAGAGGAAGTACCTACCTTATCGTTAAAGTACATGAATAATGGGGTAAAAATCTTAAGACAGGTAGAAGACATTACAGATGTAGCATTAAGTATTTCTTCACAGACATGCAAGTAGAAGAAGGGAAAAGCCTTCTTAATGAAAGTTTGGAATCAAAAATATCTGAAATCAACAGTTCATAAGAAAGACCTAAAGAAATTCAGTTGTAAATCTATGCACGCCTCCTTCTGTTTGTCTCTGTCCAGCACATCCTAGACTTAGTCCACTTTAGATCATTTAATGGTAGCACTTTTATAGTAAGTAAACACACAACTGCATAACAGAAGAAGGATTGACTTGCAAATCTGAGGTGGGTATTAAATAATCCTGTATCATTTTCTGAAATGTTAATGTCCATTAATCATTCATGTGCTAAAGACTTTTACAAACAGTACCTCAGACAAGTGGGTATACAGCAAACTTTTCTTCCTTTATAGGAAAATAATACCCATACTATCACTCTATAAATAAATGTTTCCATACTATCACTCTCCCAGAAAAGCAATGAACACTGAAGTAAAACTAAGAAAAAAAAACATTGACCTCACAGATCACTTTCTTCATATACATCTTGCTTTTTACATTTATTTACTTGCTTATTTCTTAACCTGGTAAGTCCTCTAGTCCTTATCCATTTTTAGCTATGACCAGTAAAATGAGCTGGGGAAACATTACAGTGTATTAAAGTATATATACTGTAAATTGGCTCTAGGCATGAGTGCATGAGTGCGTGTGCTTTCTGTGGAAGGTTGGGCAACTTGACACCATAAAACTCCACTGCCAATCATGAGTGGACAAAGTGATCCACTGTGACGACCCCTAACCGGGAAAAGCTGAATGAAGAAGAAGACGACTGTACTCTGGTAATAAATATCACCCACCAGGCTAGTTTGAGGACATTTCTTCAGGAGTTCACGGAGTTCTTCATTGACTCAGCTTTGGGTCACCAACACATTATCGTGCTCAGTGACACCAGTGTCTGGGCCAATGATGAGGACGTCTCCTTGTAATGAATTTTGCTGTATAATGAAAGGTGTTGGGTGTGCTCAGGTTATTACCTCCGCAACACTTAAGCATGGACATACATTGGGAAAGTATATATCATGGTCTGACCATTTCCTGGTCCACTTTGGTTTACATTTACTTAGTCATATCCCTGATCGTAAACTGAGGGTAGTTAGTAATGTCAAGATCACCGATGATCTTTTTTTAAGTGTAGACTCTTAGTTTTCTCTGGAGAATGGGTCAACTCAGGAGACATCTTTGTTGAGAATTGTAATAAATGCTCATCATTCCCACTGCTGCAGTAGCCTTTAAGCTATATTGGTTGTTTCCCTGTCCAGGAAACAACAACTGTCCAGTTTCACAAAGCTCCCCCACCATGCCTTCACTCTGTTTGTTAATTAGATAGCCCCAAGAAGAAAAATCAGCAGACAGCATGAAGCTTTCTTCAGTAATGTCTTGCCACCTGGAAGAGAAGTCTCTCTGGGGCTTCATAGAAGCACATATTGCCTAAGAGCTTTGTTTCTTGTAGACACACCCCCACAGGGGAACCTATCCACATAGAAGCTGTTGCCTTTTAAAGAAAATATTATTTATTTTTATTTTATGACTGAAAACAGTAGGGGGGGGTAGTTTTTAGTTACCTGTGTTATTTAGTTCCTTATGGACTAAATTTGTGTAAATATGTGTTCTGCAAACTTTTAGTTTTGTGACTAAAAGATTTATTTTTGGGATGGGTAGGGATGTGTTTTTACAGTGTAGTGCTTATTTAGGTCTATATTATATTCTCAAAAGCTGACAGTATCGAAGCTGATATTGTTGACACGAGAATAGCGAAAGCTTACAACATCAAATGTGTAAATGGAAATCTCCATAAGGAGATTTCCATTTACTGCAATGTAGTGTGATCTTGGAGTTGGTATATTTAAGTAACGGGGGTGTGTGGGGGAGCATGGGGGCTTGCCCCCCTGCTTAAACCCGTTATGGTACTTTTTTCTTTCTTTCTTTTTTTTTTTGTTGTTTTTATAAGTTTAATGTTTGAAGACATTGACCATATGGTGTCGACCATATGGTGTTCGATGTTTTCAACCATCAATCTTATAATATAGACCCGCTTATAAAACCTAGCTGCCATTTTTCTTTTTCTCCCAATGTTTTTAACTTAGTAAGCAGTGTGCTGAGAGGGAAATTGAGTTCTACTTGTGCTTTTACCTTTTTAAGGGGCTGGAAGAAGTGTGAATGTACTTGTGCTGTTTGTGTACACTAGATGACAGCTTACCTTCTAGCTGACTTATTTCAACCATGATTACCTCTTTTGTTGTCTCTTTCTCAGTTACAGTAAATATACTTACCCCGGTCCTGCTGGTTCTGCTGCCACTATTCCTAGAGGGAAATAAAACACTGACTAAGAAGTCATTGCTATTGCTGCAGACTCAGTCTACATCTCAGCTGATAGTGGGTGAATCTGCAGTGGCCATTAGTTGTTCCTCAGACCACTCACTTGCCTATCTGATTTCCTGGGTATACTCGTTTCAGCCACAATAAACCAGGGTTCAGCCATGTCCTCTTTGGCTGTTCCAGTGTCCCATATTAATATGGGAGAACCATCTTTTGTGGCTTTGGGAGATACTCTGGGAGATTCTTCATGAGGTAAAAGAGGCAAGAGAACATTAGACCAGTCAAATATCCCTCCTTCGAGTTGGTATTCTTCCACAGGGACTACTATAAAGAAAAAGCAAGCATTGTTTATCTCTAGAATTAGTAACAGTTAAGAAAGATGATTTCCTTATCTTAGTAAGGCATGCATTTAAGGCTATGAAGCCTGGAGTTCAGAAGTCATTACAGGTGAACATCCATGTAAAGAAATTCAAGAGGAAACAGGACCTGATGGCTCTGAATTTAACTGAAATGGGGCATATTCTCCTTTAGATTTACAAGCCCAGCTTTCTGACTCTGAATAAAGTAAAAATTATTTTCCTCATGTGGAAGAGTTTTCTTATAATCAGACCATAACCAGGGTGAATGAGATATTTTATGGGAACAGATTGATGCTCCTCCTGAACTGAGAAGATATTATGATGTGTTACAAATGGATATTCCTCATTCCGCATTCATTCCTTGTGTGATGTGTTGAATGCTGTCTATCCCTTAAAAAAAAAAAAAAGGCAGTTAAGACATATAAAATGCCGTAGACTAATACATTTCTTTTCTCTCACCTTAGATCAGACCAAGCTGCTATATCCATCCACTGCATCTCCTGCTGGGAATAGACTGGTATTGAACACCAACCCTTCACCTGGTGACATGGAGGGCAAGATGTTGGATTGCATAGGTAAGAAAATGTTTTCTTCTTCCACTTTGGCTTTCAGAAGTCTTCTGGACATTCATTCTTGCTTTATGGATAGTATGAGGGAATTTGCTACTTCACTTTCAACAGAACAAAGTTCTTTTCTGAATTAAACTGTTTCTACATTATCCTGGGTACCCAAACATGTTTTGAAGAGCGTGTGTGTGTGATTGTACTGATACTGTGCCTAAGACCACTGGCACAGTATTGAGAAAATATGCTTGGGTACATAACCGAAATTTGCTGATGGAGTAAAGTCTGAAATTTTAGTTTCTGCTTTAGATAAACAGGTATTGTTTCACTCAAATGTTATGCAGATTCTCACACAATATGATGAAAGAGGAAAATTGATTCAGGGAGTTTCTGAGATTTTTCGTGTTCCCCAGTTCATAGCAAATCTTAATCTGTCAAACAAGGAGCCAAAAAGAGATAACTGGAGTAAAAAAAAAAAAAAAAACATGAAATGGGTCCTTCCAGGAAAAGGGACAAACCAGCAGTACAAGATGACAAGTCCAGCATTGTTTCCCTGCTTCCCTTTCCTCTGGCCAATGTCTCTCCAAATTTGTCTCACAAAATGGACCTCAACCCATTCTTTGGCAAAAGATTGTCTCAGACTCCTGGGTATTAAACCTGGTATAGGAGGGTTACAGATGGCACTGGATAGAAAAAAAATTCCTTTGAGGAGATTCCCTCTCTACCCTCTGAACCAAATAGACTTATTTCCCCTCAGGTTCCTCAGTCTTTTCTAGACCAAGAAGTCATAGGAGCAGAAATGAGATTTTGCCAGTAGGAATGACTGCAATTAGGGGTACATAAAATAGGCAAGTTGGGGCTGGCATTTATTGAAGAATTCTGGCAAAGGAACAAGATTTTTGGGAGCAAATAACTCAAGCAGGATAGGTAATAGAGTGGGATGAGGCCAAGAAGACATCTGGATTGCAGGCTAGAGACTACCTTCCCTACCTGGGTTTGATCTCAGAGTATGGGCAAAGACAAAGGCATAGGGGATTTTTAACTGAAATAATTACTCTGGTAGAATTTTTAGTTGATTCTAGAGCAGAAACAACTGTTAAAGTGATAATTAGTAGGACACATAAAATATTGCACAACTATAAGAATCAATCAGAGGAAGTTAGAACAGACTGAGAAGAGATACTGGAAAAGCAATTTACAAAAAAACAATGGGCGGACATATGTATGTCTCCCAAGAATGCAGCCAAGTCTAGAAGGTTTAGGATCTTTGCTTGAAAGTGTTTGCACAGGTATTTGTATACCCCAAGCAGACTTCAAAGAATTTTTACTCAGGTAGATATCAAATGCTGGAGGTGTGATGGAGAAGAAATAGGTAACTGGGAACATATGTTTTGGGAGTGTAAAGAGTTGGTAGATTTTAAAATTTCTGTACAGAGTAGTCTATCAGTAATACTGAGTGAGCAAAAGGCTGTAAGGAAATGATTCTTCTGAGCTGGGATATAGGATCTGAATTGTCTAGACATAGTAAGGCCTTATTAAGCTTAATCCTGTTGGCTGACAAAGTAATTACTAGAAAATGGAAAGCAATGTGTAAACCAACTGTATTTGTGGAATTGACTATTATAAAAGAGAGAAAAGAACTGGAAGAGGGAGCTTTAGAAGAGGGAAGGAGCAAATTACAGAGAAGCAAATTGAAATTGTGGGAACAATACAGGCATAATAATGTTCAGAAGGAAGAGTGAGGTTTAAGGTAAGGCAGGAATTCAGCATTTTTTGTAATGTTGGATTGATGATACTAGCAAAGAAAATATATGTCATGTATCCATCCATCTATCGACAATCCCTTTTTCACATTTTTGCACATGGAGTCTGGGTGTCACTTTAACAGTGGCAATCATCTAGAGCCAAGGTTTACACTGTTGAATTTGTATTTAAATGGAAAAATGTTAAAATTGTTTTCTTTTCTGTTAATGTATGTTTGCCTGTGTGTTAAGTGATAATTTAATACAAATGTTTTAAAAAAATAAGTCATAAAGCAATAGTAATTCAAAGGGACTAGAGCTTTTATTCCAGAATGTTTCTGGTACCAAAGATGGAGCCTCTTGAAGACTAGTACCATAGCTTTCATTTTAAAACTTGTATGTGAAAGTATCAAAATTCAAAAAGTTGACCTCAAGGAATCTATTACCCCTCATTCCTCCCAAGAGTTATATGGTAATATTGTTGTTCTTCTTTCGGCTTTTCCTGGTTAGGGGTCACCACAGCGGAACTCTGGTCCGCTAATGATTGGCAGTAGATTTTTATGGTGCCGAGGTGCCAGCCTGGCGCCCAACCTTCAATGAAGGCACGCCCATTCACACGTCTTTCAAATGCTACTCGACCATAGGGAGGACATGCAGACTCCACACAAAAGGCGCTCCAGCCAAGAATTGAACGGGAGAACCTCTTGCTGTGAGGCAACAACACTACTGCTGCACCACCGCAGCTTCCCAAGAGTTATATGGTAGTACTGGACTTAAAAGATGTTCATTACCACCTTTCCACAGCACAAAGTGTCAGGAAATTTCTTTTATTCTGGGTCACATTATCAGTTCTCCACAATCTCCTTTGTATTATCTATAGTTCCAAGGATGTTTACAAAATGCCTAGCAGCAGTCATAGTTTATTGCAGACTAAATGACATTCACATTTTTCCTTATTTACATAACTTATATATCTTTGCAGAGTCTTTATCCGAATTTCAGGAGTCATTAACAGGGGTTATATCTCTTTTAACCAATCTGTGGTTAAAGATAAATTTTGCAAAATCCTCCTTGACACCTTCTCATACTACTGTGGTTCTTATTGCCTTCTTGCTATTTGTCTTCAAAAGACCTTTTTGACAGAAGAGAATGTGAATCTTTATCTGGAATCTTTCCAGAACTTCACTAATCAGTCTCAGACTTCTCCAAGAGAATTTCTCAGGATTCTATGGTTTAGGGCTTCCGTGATTCTTATGATTCACCTAGCCAGGTTGTAGGTGAGAAGGATGTAGTGGTTACTTAAAGAAAACATGGACCCGACATTCCTCTGGAGAATCAAATTCAAATTTTGGGCTTTCTAAAAATACCGGAGATAACAAATTCTACCAAACCCAGGTTTACCTTTCTCTCCTTAAAAAACAAACCAACATCTAAGCACAGACACTTCAGAATTTGTTCTTTACCTTAGGGATAAAGATGCAAGCCCTGTGAACTCATTCAGATAGACAAAAGCACATCAATGTAAAGATACTGGTTATGATCCATGCCTTGAAATCTATCAGTCATCTATGTTTTCTAGTATCTTTTCAAGTGATTACAGATAATACCACAGTCATGTGGTACATAAACAAGCAGGGAGGTACACAGTTGTACCCCAGTGCAATCTGGCTAGGATGGCGTTGGAAGTAGCTCAACAGCATTCCTTAAACCTCCAGGCATCTTACATTCCATCAGAGCAAAATATAGTGGCAGACAAGCTGAGCAGGATCAGGACAGACCCTCAAGAATGGAAATTGAATGGGGGGGGTGCTTCTAATAAGTAATTCAGTTTTGAGGAACACCTTAACACCTCCTTTCAAAACAGAGAACTTAAATTCTGCATGAGGGTCCTTGAAAGCAAACCTAGAAAATAGACACATTTTCCTTCCCTTGGAAAGGAATGTGCAGTTATGCTTTTCCACTCTTTCCACTGATATCCAGAGTAATTGTGAAGATTTAGAATGATTCCCCAGAAATCACAGTTGTGCCTCCCATCTGGCCCATGTAACATTGGTTCTAAATTCTTATGGAACTGTCCAAAGGCAACTACCACAGGCTTCTTCACAGACTGGAACTACTCACACAAGACCAGGGTAGTTCAACGCATCCCAGTCTCAAGCATCTTCAACTGACTGTCTGGATGATTCAATTCTAATACCTTTTAGGCACCTATTTCATGAGTAGGTATTAAAGCAGGCAAGAAAACCTGCTACTAGGAAATCATATACTGGTAAGTGGAAGTGATTTTCTAGTTGATGCCTAACCAATAACCAGGGTCCACCAGGGATTTTGTACTACTCGTGCTCAAATGTTTGTATGAGTTACTTTCCTTCTAGCCTCTTTTATTCCATTATAAAGGTTCATGTTGTGGTCATTTCAGCATGTCTGCCAATGGGTCCTCCTTTCTCTTTGCTTGGGGTAAAACAGTTTCTGATGAGGGTTTTACACCTGGGATCTCCTTGCAAATAGGTTCTCCTCCATGGGATCTTATAATTGTGCCGGAGAAGTTGACACTATCACCTTTTGAATTTGCTCATCGAGATTATTTAAGGTTTTTGACTTGGAAAACTATACTCATCATTACTCTGACATTTGCATGAAGAGTATCCAAGTTGAAAGCTGTAATAGTGGGTGAACCTTACCTCATATTCCATAGAGACAGGGTCACCTTAAAAGCAAATCATTCTTTTATACCCAAAGTGGTTTCAGAATTTACTTTGAATCAAACCATCGATCTCCCAATTTTCTACCCAGAACCTAAAAAAAAAAAAAATCAGGGAGAGAGGATTCTGCATACTCTGGTCATGCATATGCAGCTTAGGTACTATCTTGACAGGTCTAAGATCTTTAGAAAAGCTGATTAGCTACATAGTTCCTATCAAGGGATAAAAAAGGGACATCCATTGTCTAAACAGTTTCCATGGTTTGTCTTCGGCTATTGCTTTTTTGCTATTCCCACCATAGCAAATCCAATATCAGGGCAAATTCTACTACAGCCTTGTCTACTTTGAAGGTATACTGGAAAGGGGTGGACTCTAGTGGTAGCCTTTAGAGATAGTCACATGGTCCTCTGTACATACCTTTACAAACTGGTTTCCTTGTCAAGCCAAGGGCTAGCTTTGCTAGTGCTAGGTGTCGTCTGGAATTGTATCCTTCCTCCTCCCAGGTTGAATAGGCTTTGATAATCAACCCATATAACCTAAAGGCTATTGCAGCAGTTGGAATGATGAACATGGTGCAGGTGATCTCATCCATAACAGTAGGTTTTCGAATTTCTCACTACTGCAGTAGCCGCATGCACTCTCCATCTCCCAATTGTTGTATCTAATAATAATTGGGATATAAAGTAGGACTATGTCTGCTTCTATCTTATATGTTTATTTTTTTTTCAGGATTCTTAGGCTCTTCTGTCTCTGTATCGACATGAAAGTCTAGAAGAAATCTTCACTCTGACTGTTGATTTCCCATCTTGGGACTAACCAGTCAGCACTCAGAGTGAAGGTGTGTGTGTGTGTGTGTGTGTGTGTGTGTGTGTGTGTGTGTGTGTGTGTGTGTGTGTGTGTGTGTGTGTGTGTGTGTGTGTGTGTGTGTGTGTGTGTGTGTGTATATTGGGGAGGAACCTCCTCTTTATGGAAATTGCTGGTTGTTATTTCCTGAGCAGGGAAACAACTCGTGTAGCTTAAAGGCTACTGTAGCAGTAAGAAGAATGAACATCTACTGTTGTGGGTAAGTCCAACTTACACAACTATACCTTTTTTATCTCAAGCTTTGGACTCCGTGGCCATGGGTCACGTCTGCCCTGTTCCTACCAATTGGAACAAACCTTGGTTTGAAGCTTCTCCTCTTTTAGTGTGTAGGGCTGAGTGCAGGTTGGAGGATCACTGGCAGTGGGTGAACCGGTAGTGTGACAAGATTGAGCTGAATGAGCATTATTCCATTTATCAAGAAGAGATCACCTGTAAGAAGTCAGATTTACTGTCAAAAGAGATCTCTTCAGAGGCTAATCGACTGGCAGTGCCTTAATGGTTGGTAGACAGATTGTGTAGCACAGCCTGCCTAATATCTAGAAGAGATTTCTCAAACTGAAAATGTCAGTCTGTCACTTGATTTTTCACTGACAAGATTGCTTTCATTACACTCAACTTTTCCTCAGCTGACTACAAGGGGAACAGAATGTCCTCCTATCCCTTGCAAGTATTTGATATTGTTGATTTTGATGAGTTCAGCAATGTAGTCCTTACTTTTTGGTAAACAACATGCAGGCTGGATCCTTGTTCTAATAAGCTGGTTATTGCTAGTTTTGATGTACTTGGAGCAGTGATTTATCAGATCTTGGTCCTCTGTTTGTGGGATGGGTCTTCCCTGTAGCCGTGAAGGAGGTATTGGTGATCCCAACTCTCAAGACTCAAGTAATTTGAATCATTACTGCCTTGTCTCTAACCTCCCATTCCTTGGGAAGATTATTGAGAAAGTTGTCTACAAAACGCTAGAAACCTACCCTATAGCAATGTGGACTCTTGGAGCCTTTCCAGTCAGGATTTCATACATGCCACAGTACTGATAAAGCTCTATTAATACATATTACTGATCTACTAAAAGCAAGGCTGGTCCCCTTGGATCTGTCTGCAGTATCTTAATGGAATGACTTTACTCTTACTGTGGGATTTGGACTGTTTTTTTTTCTTACCTCTCCAACTGTACAAGCAGAGTCTGTTCAGGACTCAATTCTTCATTCAAATACAATCTTGAATACAGAATTCCATAGGGTTCTTTTTTGGGCCCTTAACTGGTCACTATATACATGCTTCTCCTAGGACATATTTTTATGGCAAGGGGTCTAGCACACCACAGTTACACAGAATCAAAGATAATACTGAGATCTATTTTCCTTTCCCCAAGAAGATATGGTTTGCATATTTTCTCTGGATGATGATCTTGAAGCCATTCACACTTGGTTTGTTAATAATTAATTAAAATTGAACACCACGAAGACCAAGGTTTTGGATGTTCATTCAACTTTGAGAGATTCTTCTGGCAAATCTCTATTGGATTACATTATCTATGGAAGTGATAAGCTAGAATTGTCATCACGACTTACACTTAGGGATCAAGTGTTGGCCATAGTAAAGTCATCTTCTGTCCATCTAAGAAGCATCTCCAGGATTAACCACCTAATGCTGCAAAAAGGTCTCTTGATTGTCATTCATGCATTGGTCAGTTCCAGATTGGAATACTGTGGTGCCGTATACCTATGACTGCCTAATACTGAACTTGACAGAAAAAAGTGCAGGATTCTGCATCCAGTTTACTTACTGATATATCTCTTCAACAATACTTTACACCTATTTTGCATATCTGAACAGGGTCCCTATCCCATACAGGATCATCTTGAAGATTCATGCATTGTGTTTGTCAATTCATGGCCTGGGTCTGTGCTGTCTAAAAGAGCTGATCATGCCCTATTTCCCTGCATGAGGTCTGTGTTTAGCACCTGAGGGACTGCAGTTCCACAGTTCAACCTTATGAATTTGGGCATTTTTTATTTCTTTTGCAAGGTCCTGTGGCTGTGGTGGTGCAGCAGTTAGCATTGTTGCCTCACAGCAAGAGATTCTCTATTTTGATTTTCAGCTGGGGTGCCTTCTGTTTTTTTTAAGGATGTTCTTCTTTAAGAACAATTCCATAGCATCATGTCTGTGACATCCTGTTCTAATTTCTGTCCGCCTGCGCAATTTTAAACTGCAGATCAGTTTGCTTGCTGCCTGTTCCAAGTAAAGTAAGTAGAGTTTTCTTATTGTTGCTCACATTTGTTTTGCTGGTTCTTATTGCTGCCTGCCCGAATAGTGTTTAATTTGTCGCTGATTGCTATTGTTTATTTGCTGCTGCCTGATTGATTTATTCTGCTGCCGCTGCCCAGTTGATTTAATTCTGCTGCTGGCCCAAGTGAATGTCTGGAATGTTTGGCTCATACTTTTGGTCTGTTCCTCTTAACATTTGTGGTTTCCTGGCAAATCAGTGAGAACTGAATTCACTAACTAATGATAGCCATTTAAGTTTCAGTTTTCCTGTCTTTCAGGAAACACATGGTAACACAAAACACTTTATTCTAGCAACTTTCTTAGATTATGCAAGCAATGTTTAAAATGCATCGCTGGTTTTGGGTCTTTGTCTTCCCAATAAATTTTGTTTTTTTCCAGATTTCTTTTTCTGGAAAGTTGAGAGATTTAGTTGAGTGTCAAGTGGATTTTACAAGGAGCTGAGAGCTTTGGGAGAAGAGAAGTTTAGTGCTGCTTATTCCAAGTCTTTTTGCATTGTTAGTAGTACAACAGGTAGTATACTTGCTTTTGATGCAGAAGTTTGCGGGTTCTACTACAACAGTATGCAGATGGATTGTGTTGTACTTTAAAGAGGGTGGATGGTGCAGTCCTGTGAATCTCCTCCTTTGGAGGAGATACCTAGTAACTATGATTCTGTTATCAGTTTGCCATCCATTCCCTATTGCAATATTACTAGCTTATCATTTTTTAATGTAACATAAGCAATTTATTCTTTAAGGGCAACAGGCCTATTTGTAGATGAAACAATGAAATAAAGTTGTTTGCTAGCAGCAACCTCTTCATTAGTTACAGATCTCTTTAATGTGGAATTATTTAGATGACTTTTACTTCTGCAGAGATGGTGCATATTTACTGATATTGGTGGATGGTAATGACAAATGTTTGAACACACTTTTATAATGGAAATATTCTGAATTGGACAGTTTTGTCATTATTGGTTCATACATTTTGTTTCATTGCTTACTGGAAAAATGTTCAAAACAATAAAGTTAAAAAATGCTCTAACAAGTGTGCTGTATTATACAAGTAATATAATTTAAAACAATCAGTAAGGTGAATCAAAGAACACATGTATGTTTGCATGGCTCTAAATATATGTGCAAGGGGCCTATGATTTGAAAACAGCCTAAAGGCAATCTTTATCCACCACTGGCCAGTTGCATTTTCTTTGAATGCGGTTTTTAATGCTGTTTCAATGAATGTGAGTTTCAAGGGCAGAGAAGTTTTAATGTTAAGTCTGGTTTCCCTGTGAGACAGTATTGCTTTGTTTAACAGATGTATATCAGTATTTGTGCTATAAAATTTAAAATAAAAGTTTTACTTGAAATCCAAATAATCATTGTAGAAGTAAAGCATAAAGCAGTATGCATATTACAGAGTTTATGCTAAATGGAGAGAAATTGCCAAGTAATAGGACACTGGAATGACTGTGGGAGAGGGCTGTGTATGGGGTGGTGCATTTGACCATTATTTTGTGAGAGGGAGGGGCATCAAACTCAAAGACAGCCCTGAGCTGCACAAACTCTAGCTCTGCCACTGATGTTACCAATGAACACCCCTTTATCTGTTACACTTCCTCCAAATAAATCACTCCACAAACATTAACACTAAAGAATTCCTTTCTATCAACAAATAAACAAGACATGGCAAAATGACAGATTTACTGCAGCACTTTCCCCACCTCTGGAATAAGTATTGATGGTTGGATGGGCCCAAAGGTAGTCCATCTACAGACACTGGAAACTACAGGCCCATAAATCTGACTAGTTTTATATGTAAAGCAATGGAAAGAAATATCAAGGCAATGATCAATAGTGATATAGTAAACCTCCAGACACTGAAGCCAACCCAGTCTGGTTTTGTCAAGGGCAGGTCATGCCTACAAAACCTGGTGGACTTCTTTGAGAAGGTCACCAAAGTAATGGATGAAGGCAAAATGGTTCACACTGTCGACCTTGACCTGGCTAAGGAATTTGACACAATACCCCACTCGGGCATTGTTGAAAAACTCAAGAGTATAGATACAATGCTTATTGATAGATATTGTAAATATTCTTTTCCCAAAGCAATAATGAAATTAAATGTATGCTGCAATGCAAAGGAAATATGCTTGTTTCTAATACAAGGTTTTGCCTTGTAAAGCAAGGGTTAACTTGACAAAATTTTGAAATAAATGCTTCTGTGCAACTGCAAGGCTGACAACTTGCTTAAGCAAGCATGAAAGCAGTTAAGAATAGATAAATAATAATGGATAAGTGTCTGACACCTGCGAAAATAAAAAAATGCTTAGTTAAGCTGTAAATATGTTTGTGAGCTAGACATGTTTTAGTAATATTTGGAACATACAAAGAAGGAAGTTGATCAACAGGGACTTTCTGTGAGCTTTCAGATGTAGAAATAAATGAAATAAAATACAGACACTTCAAGTGACGCAAAGATGATATGGAAAGACTTTTTGTGAAGTCTTTAGATACAGCAAGGAAGAAAATAACCAAAGAAGGACATAAAACAGAAACCAATCATGCAAACCACAAGGACATTGGAAAACAACATATGTTGCTTCAAAAAGATATATAAACTGGACATTGTTTTCTCTTCTGGGGAGACATCTTAATCAAGGGTGCAATTGAGACAGTTCATGATAAGCAAAAGAGTGCATGTTATAATAGAATTGAAATAATCTCAGTGTAACTGTTTGGACAGATTAAACTATAACAGAAACAGCAGTACAGTGTGAGTCTGGTGATTCTGACATGTGTTTCTGCAAACAATTTAACAGTGGCGAGGCCAGCTTGAATGCAACCTTTTCTATCCGTTACCAGCAGTTACTGTTCATTTGCTGCCATAATTTATACGTGAATTCCACAGGTCGACAGATCCAGTGCTTCTCTTGGGTGGATTCTGACATAATGTTATTGCATCTGTCCAAAAATATTCCACCATCAATTCGTCTGTTGAAGAACACCGTGTCTTCTAAGCGACTTCAGCCTGATCACCTTTTTGTCATCTATGCAAAATACGGTAAATACTTCACGGTTTTAACATGGATGTCAGCAGAGACAGTTAACTTTACAATGCCCACATATTGTACATAATAAATTTACATGGTTTAACCCTTTTGTGTCGGACATGAAATGTAAATCTGAAATGTTTAATGTTCAGAAATTAGATAACAGTTGTGTTTGTAAATGGATAAATGCCTATAATCCATACATAAAATATACAGCAATTCATAAAGACTGTTTTTTATGTGGAAGTAACTTTCCAAACTTATGTCTATCTTGTCACAGGAGTCTAGTATGTAAGCCATACCATAAGATATATTCTATTCTGATAAACAATCTGTTTGATTCTAGCATTGTTAGTTCTTCACATATACAACAGTTAAATGTACCTTCTGTGGTCATGCCTTTGTCAGATATAATGCAAACTGTTGCACATTTTCTTTAACATGTTAAGGCTTTACCTAAATCTCATACAGTACAAGTGTGAGTATAAAACTGAACACGACCACCACAAAGTAATAAATAAAATAACAACAAAGGAGTCCAGCTACCATCCAAAGGTTGTAATCCTAAAGTAAAAACAAAATGAGTATAAAACTGAGCATGACCACCACGAAGTAATAAATAAAATCCAGTATTTATTATGATAAGCACTTTCACGTGCAATCCCAGCACGCTTCTTCAGATCTCACTACATACCTCAAATCTCAACATTTAAATACCATATTTAATAGCATTTAATTGAATAATTGAAATAATTAAAACCAATAAAACCTTAAGGCACTAGATCTAAAATAGTGCTATAAACAAAGAAACAGCAAGAACGAGAATCAAATACACATTAATTTCACACTATACTTTTGTAACCACATTTTAAAACATAAAAACAAATGGATATATGTGCATCAGAGTTGCATAAGTCAACATCATTAAACATATATTCAATGATTCAAGTTCTCTAACTAGAATATTGTAATATGTGCAGTAAAAGTAATAATATAAACATATAGTCTGACCAAACTAATATTTAATATTTACGAGCTTCTAATACTGGCTTGATACTAATATGTTGATTCAGCCCTGGTTCTTAATTTAAAAATCGATGAAAGCTCGACGTACTCCAAATAGTTCATATTGTTGCCCCCCCTGACAGTTTTATTTACTAGCTGTAATACTCTAAATCTAAAATTATGGTTAACATGATCACTGACATGTTTAGCTAAAGCATTCCGTTGATCCCACCTCCTTATATCATAAATATGATTATATATTCTGTCTTTTAATTTTCTAGAGGTAACGCCTACATAAAATGCAGTACATTGCATGCAAGTTGCTAAATAGATCAGGTTTTCATCGCCACAACTAGCATAAAACCTAGGTATAAAAGTATATTCAAATGTAGGGTGTTTGAAACACTGTTCTTCAACTATAAACCTGCACATCCTACATTTATTGCAACTATAAGTGCCCAATCTATTTGTCCAGGATATAACCCATTGAACATGAGAATGTTCCTTGCATAGAATTCTTTTAAGATTTTTACTATTCCTATAAGTAAATTTAGGGGTAGATCCTACAATATTTAAAATTAGGGGGTCAATCATCAATAGCTGCCAATTTCTCTTAATAATATCAACTATTTTACTGTTGTCATTGATATATCTGGTCAAAAATGTAACCTGGGCATCATTTGTTACTCGCTTCCTGTTATTAAAATTCATATTTCTATTGCTAGATGTCACTCTATTTGAAACCAAATTCTGGATCTTATCTATCATGGTGCTATTATAACTTCTGTCAATAAGTAATGTTCGCATGGTATTCAATTCAACTTGCACATTTAAAGGATCCTTACAAATTCTGATAATTCTGATAAACTGTCCCTTAATAATATTGGGAAAAACAAACCTAGGATGCATACTGGTAAAATGCAGCAATGCGTTCTTCCAGCACGGTTTTCTAAATAATGAAGTAGAGATGCTGCCATGATAGTCCTTAATTATCCAAAAAATCCACCTGACTATATGAAAAATCCAGAGTAAATCTTAGGAAGCTCGTACTTGTTTCTAAATAACAAATGAAGGCTTTAAGCTCATCAACACTGCCCTTCCAAAAGAACAGTACATCATCCACAAATCTCCTATAAAAAGTCACCTGTGCATAAGATGTATTTTTGAAAAGGAATTTCCTTTCCCAATAATGGACAACTGAGTTTGCATAAGAATTTGCACATGGGGTGCCCATGGCGACACCTCATTTCTGTGCAAATAACCTATCCTTAAACATAAAGATGTTATTACTCAGTACAGTCTCCAACAATGTGCAAACAAGTATTTGTTTATTAATGTCAATGTCTTCAGTTGAGCATAAAAACTCCCTTATCGCTTCAACACCATATTCATTAGGGATGGATGTAAATAAATTTTTAACATCCAAAGTCACTAATAAGAAAGATGGATTCATACTTCCATCAGTAAAAGTAGCAAGTTCATTAACTAACTGATAACTATCTTTGAGTATGATGGGTATCTTTCTGACCAAAGGTCCTAGTATGCTCCAATGTAAATAGATATTCTCTCTGTCACCTAACCATTACCCACTACTATGGGTCTCATCGGTGGAGGAAAGATATTTTTATGTACTTTGGGCAAGCCCTTTATGTATGGTATTAAGGGTATCGCAACTAAAAAATAATTGTAAAGCTCCTGCATTACTTGTCTGCACATTAATAAATCATAAAGATCATCATGCACTCTAGTGACAATTCTAAGAACTGTTTGTGGTCAATCTCACTATAAGTACTGTCATCCTTCAACATGTTATACATAGCCATATTATAGTCAGTACAAGTGTATGCAATTATTGTCAGTAATGTTGTGTTTGCATTTTACCTTAAATGAAGACAAGACACTTCTTCCTCTCTTTCAGTGGTATTTATTACACACATGTGGGAGTCTACTGGAAAGTACCAGGGAGACTCCCTGAACAAAGGAATGCATAAGCTTATATACTGGTGATATTGCTGACAGTACAAAAATATAAACTAGACCAATTAAAATAGTACAAAAGACAATTAACCAATCAGTGGTTTACCCGTAAGCATGAAGCAGTTCACATTACTACATCTCTAGGCAGAGAAAGAAAATCGGATATACTTCTATATAAGGCACATTTCCTGCTATCAGACAGGCTCTTGTTTTTCAGTACTTTTTCACTATTCACAGTTTATTTAATAGTTCATAGTACAGAGTTCAAATCAATACATACAGGTTTTCACATACTCAATCTCTTTTGAACACATGCTTTGACCATTCATATTCTACAATCCCCCATCTGATGCTGTGTAAGCATCACCATTTAGTCTATCATACATTTGCCCTAAGTCTAACATAACCATGTGGCTAGTTCCTTCAACATTGTCACATATTTTTATTTCATCATCCATAACTGTAGGCATATAAAACTTTGGTATGTAGTAGTCTTGAAAGACATTAATTTCAAAACCAATGCTTTGATTAAAAACACAACAAGAAAAGCAATAAGAGCTAATACTGTGATCAATAGGATTAACTTTAAAAGTCCACTTCCCCAACCTGAGAACAGGTTAGTTAGCCATGCCCACATTGAGTTATTGGCCTCCTTGGCCTTAGAGAGTTCGGAGACTCCCTGAATGAGTTCGCGATGACTTTCAATTTTGTGCTGATTGTCAGGAATAAACGTACAGCACTCCTCTTGGATTAAAGTGCAAGTTCCACCTTTCGCCGCTAGGGTGAAATCGAGAGCCATACTGTTTCGGAGGACTACAGCTCTCATGGCAGTCAGTTCATCAGTCACTAGTTCTAAGGCATAAAATGTGGCATTGCTTAATACTTCAAGCAATTTAGACAGTTTTCTCAGTTCCCAGATTGATTTTGCTGCTCCGTATGCTGGGATTATACCAGCCCATGATATGACGTCATCACCCAAGTCCATATGAGATAGTCCTTTGGTGACAGCATGAGCTAAGTCATGATGATAAATCCATGATGCATCAATTTGGCCTAATGGATTGGTAGGCTTTTTAACTTCTCTCACGTTCCGAATTTTCCCTTGGGGTAAGGCAGATGTATGTCGGATGGCTGAGACTAGATAACCTAAGAAACAGCTACCAGACCAGTTCTCCGGTAGCCATTTATAGGCCCTTCTTCTGCATATAAAATAAAAGTCTTGTACCAGGGTGGTAACATTTGAAGAATGGTCACTGCCCATGGTTATGCCATGGAATATGGCAAGAAATACGATATTACGAGAACCAAATAATGAGGCATTTCTCAGTACCGGCTGAATGGCATCAAATGAAACTCGACAGCCCGAGGCTAAGCGTTTTCCTTCTGTATAATTGCACTGGTATTTGATTGTCATATTGCAGCTACTTTGTCCCATTTTTCGAGTCCAGTGATGTTGACTTGAGTAATTCTGTCAGAAACACAGAGTGCCATTGCGACGGAGAGAATGTTGTAATGCAATAGATTTACTGGATGTAATGTTGGCAGTATTGTCAAGTAGGCTAGTCCATGTATCAATGATACCTAGTGGAGCCACAGCCAATGACAATCCCCCATGTACGGAGGGAATAGAAGTGCAGATCCAGCAGTTAGAGACGTTGAATGTAGAAGCATAAACATATTTGGCTTGATAGGTGTTGAAAGGTGGGTGCCAAATGGCTCATTTGGTGTGATGCATCGATGGAGCAGGAAATAAAAATGGCCACAGCAAAAGTAACAGTACAACAAGAATGACCACTAAAATGATTGTCCAGTATTTGTGTGGAAATGGTGGTTGAGTCTGTGTAGTGTCAGAAGTTTGGAGTTTTCCAAAAGGGTAAATATTAGGCATTGTCAGGTACTGGAATAGTTCTACTGCGAGTATGTGTAGCAATGGGAGGAGAATCTGGAGTTGAAAAAGGTAAAGGCTGTTGATCTTCAGACGGCACAACTTTTTTGACATGCGAAATGTGGATCCATTTGTAGATCCCTGCAGTCACACAGCAGATGACATAGTTAGAAGAACTAGGAAGGGCCCCTTCCAGCACTACTGGAGCACTGTTTTTCTAGAGAAGGATTTAACGTAGACCCAATCCCCTGGTTGCAAAGCGGATGCTAGGAAAAAGGATCAAGAAGATGTTGAGCAACTGCTACTTGTCGGTGGTGAAACTGTAAGAAAGAAACAAGAGATTTGCAATACAAAAGAACATCATTATCAAATGTATCATATTCAGAAAAAGGTGGTGGTAGTGTCATGGGCATATGCAAAGGGTGACCCATGAGGATTTCATGTGGAGAAAGACCCTTAGTAGGATGCGGTTGTGACCGCATAGAAAGTAAAGCTAGTGGTAAGGCCTGTTCCCAAGTTAGGCCTGTTTCTGAAGTGATTTTAGCAAGTCTGGTTTACAAAGTCTGGTTCATACGTTCAGTAATACCTGATGCCTGTGGTCTGTATGGACAATGAAATTTCAAAGTAATGCCTAACATTGTACACAATGAATCAACTAACTTAGCAGTAAAATGTGTCCCTCGGTCAGAATATATTTGACAAGGAACACCAAAGCGAGGTATCAATTCATAACACAACTTTTTTGCAACTGAAATAGCATCATTCTTAGCACATGGGTAGGCTTCTAACCATCCTGAAAAAATATCAACAATAGTCAAAACATATCTAAAACAAGCACAAGGTGGAAGTTCAATAAAGTCCCATTGTAAGGCACAAAATGGTCCCATTAGTTTTGACACAGGTTGGGCGGGAGCCAGAGTGCCCTTTGAAATGTTATGCTGTAAACAAATGGAGCACGTGCTCAAAAAATGTTGCACAGAAGCAGAAAGTTCTGGGGCAAATCAATCCTTCTGGATTTGTTTAATCAGTGCTTGTATCCTGACATGAGCTGGCAAATGGTGTGCTTTTATAAGAGAATTTAACATGGATGTTGGACAAATTAATCTGCCATCCGGGTGCTGCCAAATTGAATCATAGCATTTAAGCAGTTATGGGACAGCCATGTTTTTCTTTCTGATTCTGATGCTTCAGTTTGTAAAGCTTTCAATACAGTAGTGTCAAAAGTAAGTGTTTGTAAAATAAGCTGCAGAAATTTTCCCTGAACAGTATTCGAAAGAGCAGACTGCTTGGCAGCCCAGTCAGCTAAATTATTTCTCTTAGCTACTAGGGAGTCGTTATACTGGTGAGCTGCACACTTGACAACAGCAATTTTGGAAGGTAATAAGTCCTGCAAGAGGTGATCAATATACAGGTAATTTTTTATTGGTGCCCCAGAGGATGTAAAAAAACCCCTTTCCTTCCATAGGGTATCAAAATCATGAACAACACCATGGGCATAACGTGAGTCAGCATAAATAGTAACAGATTTGTCTTTGGCCATTTTAAATGCATGCGAAAGTGCCACTAATTCCGCGGCTTGTGCGGAAGTGCCAGGCAGTAATTGTCCAGTTTGTAAAGCTTGAGATGGCAAGCAGACTGACCATGTAGCCTGAAGTTCGCCAAAATTATTTCTTAACAGGATCCATCCACAAAAAGAACTAAATCAAGATTAAGCAAAGGAACATCTTGCAAATCTAATCTATGAGACAGAACAGTGTTAACTACAAGCACGCAGTCATGTGGTTCGCCTTCGTCACTAGTTGGAATTAATGAAGCAGGGTTTAGTGGTGGGCAAACTGTAATTTGAATAGTGGGATTACTTAATATACTTAACTCATATTTAGTGAGGCGAGCATTAGAAAGATATTGAGTCTTTGTTTTTAAAAGTAATGCTTGTACCGCATGAGGTACTGCTAATATAGTGTCATGCACTAATGTCAATAGTGCTGCCATATCTATCAAAACAGCAGCGGCTGCTACTGCATGTAAACTGGATGGGTAGCCAGAAGCAACAGGGTCTAACTGAGTACTGTAATATGCTATAGGTCGATAGCCTCCTGTGCGCGCTTGCGCCAGCAGGCCCAGGGCAGTTTTATTTCTTTCACAACAGAAGAAAACAAAGGGTTTAGAGTAATCTGGGAGCCCCAGGGCAGGTGTGTTAATCAATGCCGTTTTAATAGCCTGAAAGGTGGTTTCATGTTCAGGGGACCAAGGCAGAGGGTCTGTGACCTCCTTTTTTAAAAGCTGTAACAGAGGGGCCAACATTTCTGAAACACTGGGCACCCACTGTCTACAATAACCTTCTAGGCCGAGGAATCCCCTCAGTTGTCTCTGAGTTACAGATCAGGGAGCAGTCTGAATGGAGGTGATTCTGCTTGGAAGCATTTGATGTGAACCTGTTCTAATAAAAATATTTTGCTTAATCTCCAAGGGAAATTAAGAAGAAAAGGGAGAAGAATACCAGGGTTGTGCTTGGCAGCATGTAATGATTGGATAACAGAGGCAAAAGAAAGAGGAAATGTTTCGGTTATTAGTAGTTTAAAGGATAATCAGCAGAAATTAAAAGAGCAACTGAAAGAATTACAACAAACTGCTAGTAATTTAGATATAGCAAATGGTAAATGTTTGAAGGACCCACCCTTTAAGGGGCTTTATCCTGTGAAGGAATTAGCTAAATTACAGATAACTGAATCGTCGGAAGACGATAATGCTGGACTCCCCCCAACACCAACTGCACCACCGATTGCACCCCTGCAGTATCAGCCCCCCCCTCGCTCAACAAAGAGCAGATGCACAGCAGCCAGATTCCACCACTAAAGACCCCACCCCTATAGAAAGAGAACGAGCAGTGGATAGTCACTCTAGTGACTCAGATCCAGACACAAGTGATAGAAAAAAGGGACCAAAAACACGTAGTAAGACTCATAAAGAAGCAAAAGCTGTAATGTATTTTAAAGCTAAACCCTATTATAAAGGTAAAGGAAAATGACATTTACACAGACAAAGGCTTTTTGGTCACTTCCCCGCTATAACTGACAGTGGGGGCAGGTATTTTGGACCAGATAAATTTAATCCATATTCAGGGTCGGAGTCGTCAGACCACGACAGATTGTTACCTTTGAGGGAGGCACCTAACCCAGCTCATGCTAGAAGCACACAGGAACCACCGACCATTGTAGTACCTAGGGCGTGGTCGGCGGTTGATTTTCAAGCCATTACTAAATTGTTACCGCCTATTCATACTAATCCAGCTAAATTCCAGTGTGTGCTGGCAGGACATATTTGTTTACAAAATCCTACGATAGAAGTTAAGGCAGTTCTTCAATACGCCATACTGGCTGAACTGATGAAATGGATTTGGGACCATGCCAATGTCCCTACTACGATTCTGAAACATGACTTACATGGAGATAATGGGTTTGAAGTGGTTAGACAGCATATAGTAGATGCTATCACAATAATAGTTCCACCCACACCCAACTGGTCCAAAATCAAGTCAGTTCTTCAAAAAGAAGACAAACCCATAGACAAGTATTTAAATCATCTCACTGAAGCCTTTGAGGCTTATTCTAGGTACCCCAAACCCACCGAAGGGCCGGCACAAAGTGGATTGTCGGCTGCTTTCGTAGATGGATTACGCCCACAAGTACGAGATAAGCTAAAAGAAGTGTGTTTAAACTAGCCTAGTCTTGGATTGCACAAATTAGTTACACAAGTGCAATACTTCTCCGATCACTTAGCACAGGAAAAAAAGGACTTACAAGAGAAATTGGTTAAGGTGCAGATTCAGATGTGCACTGCCTTCGGGCAGCGTGGACCGGGAGGACATGGACGGGGAAGAGAGAGAGGTGGATGCCAAGGGGCTGGAAACCATAATAGACAAAACTGGCAGGAAGATCGATCAGTCACACCCCAAAATCAAATGGAGTGTTTTAATTGCGGCCAAGTAGGCCACTGGAGAAATGAATGTCCATATCTGGCTGAACAATATGCCCCACCCACTGATACAGCACCTTAGTGGAATTCTAATTGGACTCCATCCACTCGGCAGTCATCACAATGATGGTTCCCTGAGCAAGGACAACAGCAGTTGTGCCCTTTCATACCTGTGGATCAAGATGGACCACATGTTATGTTACTTGTCAAAAATAAACTGTACCCCTTCTTGATTGATACTGGAGCATCCAAATCTGTGTTAGCCAGTGAAGCAGCAATAAATGCCCCCCTCTCCAATAACGTAACCAGAGGGGTAGGTGTCCCTGGCATTTATGATTGAATATTCTGAAACCATCCCAGTCCCAGTAACTTTGGGACCTTTGCTCTCTGGAAAGGCGAGTTTACCATCGTCCTCAGTGAGGGCGACCCACTGACTTATAAACATACAACTGTCCCAGGACACATGAAAAAACACATAACCAGCTGGTGTACCTCTTTCTGGCTCTTTTATTGTTCCCATACTTGCTCCCATTTTCACACGATAAGCTATTCTGTATTTTACAGAGGTAGCTAAGACGTTTTGTAAACATTGTTTTCCCCACTCTCGTATCTCCTTTTACTCTTATGTTGCCAGTGTTTTGTTTTATCCCACTCTCATACTGCATAATCAATCTTCTTCTTCTTTCGGCTTTTTCCCGGTTAGGGGTCGCCACAGCGGATCACCTTGTCCACACATTGAATGGCAGTGGAGTTTTACGGTGTCGAGTTGCCAGCCCGGCGCCCAACCTTCCACAGAAGGCACACTCACACGCACACCTAGGGCCAATTTAGAATGTCCAATCCACCTGCAGCATGTCTTTGGGATGTGAAGGAAACTGGAGCACCCGGAGGAAACCCACGCGACCACAGGGAGGACATGCAGACTCCACACAGAAGGCACCCCAGCCGAGGATTGAACCGGAGAACCTCTTGCTGTGAGGCGGCAATGCTAACCACTGCACCACCGTGGCCACCCATACTGCATAATCAATAGCAGAGGGAAAAGAAAAAAAAATGCATGCCACTTACCTCAAAACAACTGAATGAGAGGAATTATTACATTTCTATAAAATTATCAATATCAAATTTGTGAAGCAGATAAGTATAGGAAACTAAAGAAACACTGCCAGAATGGAAAATTCTGTCATGGGCCCTTTTACTAGCAGTACTTTGTTCAATCACCAACTGCTGCAGCCATTGTCAATTCAGATCCGAGTCACGGTACCAATTGTTGTGTTTGCATTTTACCTGAAATGAAGACAAGACACTTCTTCCTCTCTTTCAGTGGTATTTATTACACACATGTGGGAGCCTACTGGAAAGTACCAGGGAGACTCCCTGAACAAAGGAAAGCATAAGGTTATATGCTGGTGATATTGCTGACAGTACAAAAATATAAACTAGACCAGTTAAAATAGTACTAAAGACAATTAACCAATCAGTGGTTTACCTGTAAGCTTGAAGCAGTTCACATTACTACATCTCTAGGCAGAGAAAGAAAATCCGATATACTTCCATATAAGGCACATTTCCTGCTATCAGACAGGCTCTTGTTTTTCAGTAATTTTCCACTATTCACAGTTTACTTAATAGTTCATAGTACAGAGTTCAAATCAATACATACAGGTTTTCACATACTCAGTCTCTTTTGAACACATGCTTTGACCATTCATATTGTACAGTAATGTAATATACTACATAAAAATGTTATTTATAGTAAATATTGCAGATGCACAGAAAGAAGAAAGTTCTAACATAGTAGAGTGTGCTATTAATATTAACCTTTTACTCATTCACCAGTTTGAGTGTGTGTTTTTAACTTGCCTGTGTGGGCCTGGGTGTGAAAATAAAAATTAAAACATTATAATTCTAACACTATCATTGACAGAGGTCAGATATCAATACACAATACAATTGTGTTTTGTGTTTGCCATCATGTCTGCTTCAAGATATGTATATAGCATGTTTTTTGGAATTATTAATGTAATATGAACAAGTAATATTTGACACCTAGAGGAGCAGTAGGAGGTAACTGCAGATGCACCTGGAGGCATTACTCAGATGTAATGAGTCAAAGAAAAGGTTTTCACAGCTTTTCAAAATTTCCCTAGGGACAGTAGTAAGGGACAATAATGCCATTTAGAGGAACAAACTCAGCATAGCATTCAGACTTTACATAATGACATATCTGCTTTAATGTAACAATCAGATAGAGCCCAACAACATTTACTAAGGGCACAAACTACAGAGGTTAATCTGACAAGACAGAAAAATGTTTACAAGGGGTACAAAATACACCAACTGACATTGGGCAGGGTTCAGCAGAAATGACAGTTATTTCTCCTGCTGATATATATATATATATATATATATATATATATATATATATATATATATATATATATATATATATATCAATAATTTTGTTTATTGCAGACTCTGCCTCAGTGGCAAGACAAGAAAGGAATTTTGTTTCAATATGTTGGCATTTAAACAATGGTTGACATACACTGTGTGGTCTATTTGAAATGATGCTTTATTTAATTTTTTTTTTTTTTTGCATTTACACGTGCCAGTTTGGGTCATCGACAGTGTTGGCAAACCCCTAAAACATGCTCCAATACTACGGGAGTTATAGGCATTGATTCCCAAAACGATTTACAGGAAAAATGTAGTATTGTCAAAATCAAAGCACATATAAAAATGTAATACAGAAGAGGCTACATTAAATGCTTTGGCAGATGTCAAAGCAAAGTAAACAGCTAAAACTGGTTAGTGTCTAGACTCACAATACTGTTTTAACACACAGACAAGGTAATGCCAGTTTCCACCATTTAAAAAATTAAAAATCTATGTGAAAATGATCAGACAGTCTAAATAGCATGACAGAAAAAAAACAAACTAATTTTTGGTGAGGCAAGATGGTATGTTGAAGCAATTCCATCAAACAGTTAATGACATTCTGCAAAATGCAGATGCAGCTTTAAAAATCAGTTTCTGCCAGACAGATAGATACAGACTCAGAGATTACACATCTCAAACTCCACCTGGAGCAAGACAAAGCCAGAGTGTTAGACAGTTTAAAAGAAGTACACAGTATTGCAGATGCGCATAGGAAATGTACAAAAACAGCTTGTAGACTACAAAAAGCAGCTTAATGCTTTAAAGTCTAAAGATAAAAATTAAGCCTAAAGATTCCACCACACAAAAAGACAAATACCCAATGGGTAATAAACTTGTAAAAAAACAGAAATGAAACCACGAACGACAGTATAACTCCAATAGCCTTTTAATGCTGCTCCACACACTAAGCACTTTCACCATAAATCAATGGCATCATCAGAGTGAATGGTAGCTGTACCCAAACTCTTTACATACACTTTTCAATCACTAATTATTCAATTAAGCATAAAACACAATCATCTTAAAGCTAAACTTCATGCAACAAAGACCCATACATATAATACAATTACAGCCCACATATACAAATCTTAATAATTATACTAAATATAAAAAACTCAAAAATAATAAGTATTTCCACCTAATATAAATACACTAAAATAAATCAATGACAATATGAATAAAAGCCACGTATCTACATTTTAGTGGCTCGATGTTTCAAAACTGGCCCTATAGAAATAAAATCCTTCAAACCAGGTGTTGTTGCATTTAAAATGACCTGCCACTTAAATTCCAAAAGTTCCACTTTTAATTTTTCATCACCACCCCTTTCATTGTACATCACCCTATCAATTACAAAAAATAGAAATCTCTTAAAATTGGTATGTACAACACTATGTGTATATAAAACATTGTGGGGGGTCTCGGTTTCTAATGGCCCTAAGGTGTCCAACTATCCGGTCTCTCAACCTACGAATAGTTTTACCTACATAAAATGCACTACAGCTGGTACATGTAGCTAAATACACCACTCTCTGAGTGCTGCAATTAACCCTACCCAGACATGAAATAGTCCTGTTATAACTTGGGACACTTACATAAGGTCCATCTTTGATGAATCTACAAGACTTACAAGTCCCACATTTATTCATTATAAAAAGAGTATATCCAGGCCTATGTCCTTCTAAGAACCCCTTTATATTTCTACCCCTTGAGAAAACTACTTTAGGGAAACACCCTAAAACACGTTTCAATTCACGTTCAAAACTTAGATCCCACGCTATACGATGGAATCCACTATCCCATGTATTTGATTGTTATATTTAAGGACTAATGCCCTTGAATCTGAAATGCTATAGTTGTTAACTGTTCTCTCAAATTCAATGTTGTTCTCCTTAAGAATGGATGAAAAAGTGGTATCTCTCTTACTTAATACCTTGTTACGTATTTTAGTCAACATTTTCAAGGGATAACCTCTATCGAGAAACATCCCTATCAATATATATAACTCTTGTTTTAGAGCTTGGTTATTGCTAATAAGCCTGGACAGCCTGACCATTTGACCTTTTACAATACCCCTACATTTATGTGGGGGATGACAACTGTTTTAATGGAGCAATGAATTACTGTGTGTTTCCTTCCTAAATATATTGCTCTCAAGCCCTTCTAAGGATTTTGTTAACTTGATGTCCAAGAATTCAATTGTTTGACTGTCCCACTTACTGGTAAATTTAAAGAAAGGTGTTGTAGTATTAAGGTACTCTACAAATAACCTAGCTTCTTCACAATTACCCATCCAAGGTACCAGGACATCATCCAAAAATCGATTGTAAAGGACAATTTTGTCTTTAAATGGTGAATTCAGAACAAATTCTTCCTCCCATTGGAGCAAAACCAAGTTGGCAAAACTAGGGGCGCATTTTGCCCCCATAGCCTCTCCTGAAACTTGATGAAAAATTTCACCTTCAAAGGACAAAAAAATATTTTTAAGTACCATATCCATAAATGATACTGATAAATTTATTTTGTCACTACCTAGGTGTCCACTCTTCACTAAACTTTGCGTGAAGTAATTTATACCATACTCGTGGTATAACCATAAACAGGTTGATCATGTCAATAGTTAAAATGACCACTCCCTATCATAATTTTTTTATTGTATTCAACATTTGTAGGCAGTGCCAAGAATCTTTCAAAATGTGTTGAACCCCAGCCACTACCCGCTGTGTACCTTTATCCACAAACGCTGCCATGGGTTCAGTTTTTGAAGCCTTAGATGACACTATAGCTCTGAATGGAGGATCATTGAGATTTTTGTGGATTTTAGGAATACCAAACACAGTGGGAGTGACTGGGTGTTCCACATTCAAAAAATTGTACTCTTCACAATTTATTGCCCCCCTGGTATAATGCATCCAAAAGGAATAAATCTATCTTATGGTGGGCTATATTCAATTCATTCCAAGAAATCTGTAAATAAGTGGTGGGGTCGTCAAGTATGTCTTGCATTTTAGCAATATAATCAAACTGTGACATAATGACTGCCCCTCCCCCCTTGTCAGGCTTCATAATTCTAAGTGTGTTACAACCTGCCAATTCAACCAATGCATTCCTTTCATCCCTGGTTAAATTGTTGACATAATGAACATCTTATTTCACTTTAGTAACATTCCGAACCTCTCCAATACACATTTTTTCAAACATTGCAACATCACTATTGGATGGTGGTATAAATGTGCTCTTTCTAGTTAAACCACCAAGTGTCAAATTATTTATTATATCAGTTCGATCTTTAAAAAAAAGGGCCAAATTGAACTGTCTGGTGTATAACCTTATACTGGAATAAACATCAACAACATTGAAATTGTATTCTGGAACAAAAGAAAAATCCTTACTCAAAAGGTCATGGTGGGCGTCTTTTATATCTATGGCACTGAAATTATATATGTTAAATCCAGACTTTTTAAAAACCTTACAAACGGACATACAATTTCCAGAGTTCCACAATGAATCATCTAATACACATGACAAATTATTGTCAATAGTAAAAATGTCCATCTTATTATCTATAATCAATATCTCTTCTTGTTGTTGGACCACTGGCCTTTCTTCCAATAGTTGTTCCTCCACTGTTGTGGTTGTTGCTGCTGTTCTGCAGCATAATACTGATTTTGTTGCACCCCTTCCCTTTTGTTTTATAAACGTTCTGACCTCCTCAACTGTGGGGACCGGTTTAAAAAACATTGTTGTTCTATATCTATATCATTCTCTAAAAATTCACATTCATTGTAATCACAATTGACATTGTTTATATATGTCCGTTCATCTCCTCTAACATTATTACCCTTCACCTTATTCTTACCAAAAGAATAGGCCATGTTGTTCTTGTATTCATGCATGTCCCTAGATAATTTTTTGATTTTAATCTTTACACTTTTGTCTACATATTTTTCCAAGTTAGTCAAAACATTTTGCTATCCATTAACATGTTGAAAAAACAGTAAATCATTGACAATGCTTTCATTAAGGGAAATAAATTATTTTTCAAGTGCCATCAACTTACATTGATTATTTTTAATAATAATGTCCATCATTGTAGCCCCGTTCTGTCAAACAAGTCTATAAGTTCTTTGTAGGCCTGCGACAACTCTTCAATTCCATTCAGTAGTTTCCATACTCTAAATCCTTTCGGTACTTGTTTCAGTACTGTAGATTTTGTTAGGCAGGCGTTATCAAGTTGCAGGCCTCTAAACTTCTAACACATGTCCTCAAAATGATCCAGCTGTTGTTTAACGGTTAGGGTAGTCCTTCCCTCCTCATTCGGGGCTGAGAAGTCCAAATCGGGTAACCAAAGCCATTGTTTAATGTCTTTACCCACGGGCCGACCGCCCCCACTTCCATTGGTGTTATCATCCCCATCTACATTGTTCACCACCTCAAGGGCTGGCGGTGAATGAAGTGTAAACAGTTCTAACTGCAAATCAGTTAGCGTCACTTGTGGGTTGTGTGAGACATCCTTCGAATTTAAAAGGGCCGTCAATTTCTTGACAGAAGCAGTCAATTCAATAACAGCTGCTTCCATTAATATTCCAACATTAAAACCATTGAAAATAATAACCAAACCACAAAGACCATGAAAATATACTGAGATCGGGTTCAAACTCACGATTCCACCACACAAAAAGGCAAATACCCAATGGGTAATAAACTTGTAAAAAACAAAAATAAAACCACGAATGACAGTATAAATCCAATAGCCTTTTAATGCTGCTCCACACACTAAGCACTTTCACTATAAATAAATAGCATCATCAGAGTGAATGGTAGCTGTACCCAAACTCCTTACATACACTTCACAATCACTAATTATTCAATTAAGAATTAAACACAATCATCTTAAAGCTAAACTTCATACAACAAAGACCCATACATATAATACAATTACAACCCACATATACAAATCTAAATAATTATACTAAATGTAAAAAACTCAAAAATATTAAGATGTCACAGTTGTTACAGGTACAACAGTCTTGTGTACTGCAGACAATTGTGCAGTGCAATGATGGAAACAGGAGACAGCTTCAGACAGTTAATACACTGTTTGCAAACAGGTAAATCATAAATAGAAAAGAGAATGCATGCAAATAACCTGCAAACATCAGGGTACACAGAAAAAGGAGGTAAGCAATAAACAAAAGGAAGGACAAATCCCTTGCCTTACTGAAAAGGGTAATTACAAACACTAACAGTATACTAAAAATTGTAAATTATGACCAGTAGAATATGGGGATAATCCCCCCTATAACCCGGATCATGGCAGGTAATAGGCATTAAAATAATAAATTAACGGAACACATGTTATCAGTTTGCAGCAAAGTACAGGGATCTTTTAAACTCAATGTAAATTAATTAAAAAAGGAGACAGGAAAAGACAGAAAAATAAATACTTTACTGGTTTAATAAGCCAGGACGGATTCAGAATAAACACAGAAATAACCTACAGACATACAGACACAGAGTAAAGTTAATACAGATACACTGTAAAGTTAAAGTTAATACAGATACAGTAAATACATTTACAGTAATGCAAATGGTATATGCAAAACTAAACCATGCAATTAAATGTTGGGTATGTAAGTCCACATCTACATCTGGAAATGGAGTAACATTTAAGGCAGTACCTATGACAAATCCTAAATGACAAACGGTTCTATGGTAACAAGAGAGGGTCACCCCCCCCAACAGTAAAAGAACAGTATGTCTCCAAAGGCAGCTTATGCTACAGCAAACAGGATCAGTGTTGGTAAAAAAACAGTGACTATAATGTCATATTTTCAAAAGAATGTCTTACATGAAATATAACGGCAAGCAGTCTTATAAACAAATTAGTACAGCAAGAACATCATTAGTCAGACTGGTGTAACTGCCATCCTGGGAATAATACACAGGAATACATACAGGTAGTAAAGTACAGAGTCATTAAAAAACTTAATAAAAACTTAGACAAATAGCATTTTCAGCTAATACAAATCCAAGCAAAAGCAGCACACCATGTTGGTTCATAAAAATCAGTGTAGGTTAATAGCAATCAAACAGTATCAGTACAGTAACAGTCTGTTAACAGTCTTAGGAAAGTTTAAATTTGTTTCTATAATAGCAATCTATGAACAGGACAAGGCACTCTAAAAAAATGTACATACAAAGCAAATGCAAATAAAACAGTTGCAAAGAAAAAGGGGGAGAGATACTCAGATATAATAGATCATGAGGACAGGGACATCATGATGGGATACCTGATTTCAATATAGTTTTGGACATGCAAAATTTTGCAAAGGCAAGTAACAAGTCAGATTGTTGGCTTTTTAGACACATTCCTTACAGAGGGAAAATGCCATTACATGCAGTCCCTGTAGAGGTTACACATACAGGTTTTATGTTTAAAGAATCTTATAAAAATAGAGTTGTAAAACAATCAGCCACAAAAAAAAAAAACATTTACAGTTGATGAAAATATGTTTTCAAAAGAAAGGGACAGTCAGGGTTGTTACTTAGCATGGGAGTTAACACATAATACTTTTAAGGAAGAGATGAAAGAGGAGAAATTCTGTTACATAGAGTATGCAATGAGAATTACTCACTCATTACCAGAGGACATGGTAAAAAATCACCAGAAAAAAAGGGAGGTTCATGATAGTTTCCCAAAACAGGGAAAGATTTTAAAACAGCTGAGCACAGGAAATGGTGTTATTTCAGGAGCTGAAAATTTTCACTGGTATGGTGCCACTAAGGCAATATGGAAAGTTACAAAGTTGATAAACGTTTTGGCAAATGCAACTTATGGAGCTATCTCAGATATAACAGAGGAGATGTGTTAAAAATTGTGTTAATAAAACTGTCAAACAAGTAACTGTTAACAATGAAGAAAGCATATTAAGTACAGAGGATCACATTTTCCTGTAAATTTCTTTTTTGCATTTTTTTCCTTGATAATTAAAAAAGGGGGAATTGATAGATATTGTAAATATTCTTTTCCCAAAGCAATAATGAAATTTAATGCATGCTGGAATGCAAAAGAAATATGCTTGTTTCTAATACAAGGTTTTTGCCTTGTAAAGCAAGGGTTAACTTGGCAAGATTGTGAAATAAATGCTTCTGTGTAACTGCAAGGCTGACAACTTGCTTAAGCAAGCATGAAAGCAGTTAAGAATAGATAAGTAATACCGTTTATGTGTCTGACACCTGCGAAAATAAAACATGCTTAGTTAGTTTAACTGTAAATATGTTTGTGGGCTAGACATGGCATCCTCTTTTAGTAATATTTGGAACATACAAAGAAGGAAGTTGATTAACAGGGACTTTCTGAGAGCTTTCAGATGCAGAAATAAATGAAATAAAATACAGACACTTCAAGTGACGCAAAGATGATGTGGAGAGACTTTTTGTGAAGTCTTCAGATACAGCAAGGAAGAAAATAACCAAAGAAGGACATAAAACAGAAATCAATCATGCAAACCGCAAGGACATTGGAAAACAACATCTATTGCTTTGAAAAGATATATAAACTGGACATTGTTCTCTCTTCTGGAGAGGCATCTTAATCAAGGGTGCAATCGAGACAGTTCATGATAAGCAAAAGACCGCATGTTATAATAGAACTGAAATGATCTCAGACAGTGCAACTGTTTGGACTGATTAAACTGTAATGGAAACAGCAGTACAGTGTGAGTCTGGTGATTCTGACATGTTTCTGCAAACAATTTAACACTTTTTGCTTGGTAAAAACAACCAAGGCAGTGGTAATCTCCGAGAAACAGTTTATGTTAGCGCTTTCGTTAAAAACAGTAATTCAACTTCTTCAGACAACAAGTACAAATGATTCATTCCTTATATAATGACTAAAAAGTGACATCACAAACTAATTATTCAATTAAACATTAAAAAGACATTACTACATTTTTATAAAAATATAAAATCAAGCTTCTGTAATATAATATAAATTACTACCTTCCAACTCAAATAATGTATATCATGAAATGCATTATTAGTGCAGAATACAAACTATTTCTCAACTGCCTTTAGTTTCAAAATACATTTTAAAGAACACTGCTCATTAAGTCCGGGATAAACACTGACATTAAGTCTGAGTTGCCAATATAACTCTCTTTCTTCTAAATACAACTGCCATGGGCTAGCCCTTTTGTCTTTCATCATTTGCTTGATGACCATATGCTTTGAACATATGCTTTGAACATATTCTGCTTTGGCTGTAAGCAACCCCCCCACACACACACACACACACACACACACACACACACACACACACACACACACACACATCTTCCACTTTCTCTTATTCCCTTCTGTTAGCAAATAGTATCCATAACTGATCAATACTGTGTGTTTGTTAATTTAAACTATGACCACAGTAGCCTACTGATACAAGGTTATCATGTTTTTCCACCTGAGAAAGTAAGAAATGACTTACAGTTTCAGAGCAGTCCTTGGTCAATTGTGATTGTTTCTTAACACATACTTGTCTTGCTTTGGCTCATTAGCAGCAATACACCACACACACACACACACACACACATCTTCCACTTTATCTTATTCCCTTCTGTTAGCAAATAGTATCCATAACTAATCAATACTGTGTGTTTGTTAATTTAAACTATGACCACAGTAGCCTACTGATACAAGGTTATCCTGTTTTTCCACTTGAGAAAGTAAGAAATGACTTACAGTTTCAGAGCAGTCCTTGGTCAATTGTGATTGTTTCTTAACACATACTTGTCTTGCTTTGGCTCATTAGCAGCAGTACAAAGAACTGTCTGCTCACACCCTTGTTCTCCCCTCCCCTTCCCTGTTTATTACCTTAAGACAATCCCAGAGTTAATAAATATTACCTGTGGCAGGCACCATTTGTAAAACTACAATCCACTCTGCTACAGGCCCCATGAAGGCTCAGTGTCTCTCCAGTAAGTGTTTTACAACTGTAAATGCCTATTTATGTTGAATTGTATTAGACATTTTACAACTGTATATGTTTATGTTGAATTGTGTTAGACATCTAATATGTTTTATGCTTTATTATTGATGTTACTATGGCATGCTAGCATTTTGTATGCACCAAGTTGTTTCTAGTATAATAGTATGTATGGTCTATTTGCATAGCTGCACCTTGTTCACTAATGTTATTCATGTAATTGTGTTGTGTGTAGACAGCTCATACTAGTGTCTAAATTATTTCTATAAGTTTGTGCTGTTACTGGTGGATAGAATCACATTAGAGAACCACGACAGATTGCTGCTCGCTATATTTTTATCTGTGACTACATAACTGTCTGGGTTTTTGTTTTCTAATGTTCTTCCAATTGGCTCAGTATCTGCATATACTAAGTAGTTGGTTCAGGACATTGTCCTGTATGCGGTAGCTATTTGCACAGTGTGTTTTTTATAATCTTTATAATATATATTTACCATCCCAAAAGTGCTTACTCCTCTCTGTACTCTTCTTTTCTAGACCTAACACCACTCTTAAGTATTCAACTGCGGTACCACCTTTAACATTCTTATAAGAAAAGCGCAGTCCGGGTCTGAACTGTCTGCAAACAGCTACAGTTAACTTTGAGTATGTGTCTACCTGTTTGAGCCAATCTTCATTTTCCCCTGGAGAGCACTCTGCTTTGGCTGTAAGCAGCCCCCCCCCCCCCACCGCACACACATGAAATGACTTACAGTTTCAGAGCAGTCCTTGGTCAATTGTGATTGTGTCTTAACACATACTTGTCTTTTCTTTGTGATTGTTTCCAGCCCCTCATACAAGAATCTAACAGGGTCTCTACCCGCTTTGCTCCCCACCCTGCCCCCTATTCCCTCCCGCCCCCAGTGGTCCCACCTTTATTGCACTCAAACCCCTCCCATCTTTTCAATAGCCAACCACAGCGCTAACCCAACACTACCCCCTCCATATTCCCTCTACTACACACCTCCTCAACTAACATGTACAAGCATACCTTTCCTTTGCTCACTGCATGCACTCTCCTTGCATATTTTACATCCTACCAAAGCTCCATCATTCCCCCACTCAACCACTACCACTGTACTACTACTCACACCACCACTCATGTCTCACCCATACTCAGCTCCCCTCCCACCAGCTCAAGAACCATCCCTATGCACCCCCCACATATTCTACCAACTATATTACTCAAATGTAAAGCATCCCTACAACTTAACATAGTAACCCTCCCACCATACCTATTACCCACAGAGCACAATCATAAAGTTTCCCTTATAAACAAACACATTCAAAAACTGAGAAAACTAATAATCTCATGCATATCAAAACTAGCCCTAAGTGGAGACATCCACCCCAATCCTGGCCCTACCATCTCCAACCCCAGTCCTCATAATCAGACTAGAAACCACAACTTCTCCCATATTACAGCCAATAGAAAGCCAAGTGACTTCCTTCTACTAAGCCTAAATATTAGAAGTATATCCAACAAAGTCCATTAACTCCATGCCACCATAGACTTCTACTCCCCAGATATAGTCATCCTGACAGAAACCTGGCTAAAACCTCACATTACCAGTGAGCAAATACTCCCTACAGGTTACGCATACTAAGAGTAGACCGCTAAACAAAAGGAGGTGGTGTAGCTATAATATTTAAACAGCATCTAAACATCCAGATCTTAAAATCATCAGCTCCACAAATAGGCAATGAAGAAATAATATATACCAACCTCAAAATTAACCAAAACAAAACCATCAACATAATTGGATGCTACTTCCCACCTGGCCAAAACATCCCTCCACTAGAAAACCTCCTCAGCTGGTCTACCCACCATCTCCCCCAAGAAACTATCATCTTAGGTGATTTCAATATTGACTGGCAATCCTGTTCTGCAACAATCCAACCCATCATGTACACGTTCATGGCTTCACCCAACTAGTCCAGTCACCAACAAGGATAAATAAAAACTCCAGCAAGCACACTACCCTGGATTGGATACCAGTCAGTAAGAACCCCCAGTCATATATAACAGGCTGCTTATCAGATAGCCTCAGTGATCACTCCTCAACATTCCTACTCAAAAATACCTGTACCAAGCTAAACCTGTCATCTATCGTCAAATGCGTAAAAAAATAAACTTTAACCCACTCACATTCATCTCATCCCTCAAAGAATGTAACTGGCATGCTCTAAAGTACTTCAGTCTAGATGTCTCCATAGGGGTTCCCCAAGGATCCATCCTTGGACCCCTACTCTTCTCTGTTTACACCAATAATCTAGCCTCTGCCACCAAACATGGCACACTCATCCAATACGCAGATGACTCGACCATCATCTGCTCAGCCCAGTCCCTACCCAAACTGCAAAAAGTCACACAGGAAGCCTTTTCCTCTGTTGAAACATGGTTATCTGATGCCCAATTAATACTCAACCCAAACAAAACTAAACTACTCATCTTCCAACCCACCAAACATACTCAAAACAACTCTCACTTTAACATCACAGCAAAAGACAACACCACTATATACCCAACTGTTTACACCAAATTGCTAGGAGTGGAAATAGACAATAAACTAAAATTTGACATTCACATATCCATGACCATAAAGAAAGTCCACAAAAAACTAGGAGCATTATACAGAAATAAACAATTTCTCACCAAAGCAGCAAAGATTTCAATAGCAAATTCCCACCTTATCTCCACCCTACTTTATGCCTCTCCAATATATACCAACCTAAGGCAATGTGATCTAAACAAGCTAGAGACCTGCTACAACAAAATCGCCAAATTCGCCACAGGGGCATCCTACCATAGTCACCACTGTCTCTCACTTGCTGAACTGGGCTGGCTTGAACTCCCTCACCTCCTTCTGTGGTATCAACTCTCACTCACCCACAAACTAGTAAACCATCCACTAAATGTCCCATCCCTCCAGAATCTACTCCAACCCTATCGCACCACCAGACCACTAAGATCCAGCAACAAAAATCACTTGCAGGTCACTAAAGCCAATAACTCTGCTGGTGAAGCACTATTCTCTTGTGTCATAGCCAAATTATGGAACTCACTCCCACCCACAATTACCTCCGTACCATCATGCACCAACTTCAAAACTTTATTAAAAGCACACCTAAAAACATGCTGGCTATGCCCTTGCAACTCCCACTCTAATATCATCCACCCCATCCAACTACTACCTTTCTTTCCACTCCACTAACTACCTTGATTATAGCAAGCTCAGATGCTCATAAGCCTAGTACTTATTATACAGCAGGAACTTCTCATTGTTACATTTGTTAATGCCTGTTATGTACTTCACAGATAAAGATTCTAGTTGTCTACTGATGTACTATGTTCTTCATCTGTAAATATGTTGTAAGTAATTTCTATGTTAAATTGTTAATCGCTATGTAATCCAATATAACTACTGTCTGTTTATTTTACTGGGGAGCTTTTCTCCCCGGGCCTCCGCTGAAAATGGACCCACGTCCAGTCGGACACTCCCGGTCAACAAATTTAAATAAATAAATAAATAAATAAATATATACAAATGTGTGTCCCTCATTTTCCATGGCATGTCTAGCTAGAGCAACAAAAAAGCAACAGAAAGCAAATTCTCCACTCAAAGATGCTTATATTTAATTTTAATGTGTTTAAAAAATAACGATACACTTTTCGTCAAAAACAGTGTCGCGACTTCTTCAGAAACACTTAAACAGTAGTTCTAACCACTATTTAAGATAGGACTCAAGCAATCATTCAATAATCCATTTAACAATTTAAAGGCACATGTTAAAATTTAACATCCCATTCATACATTTTATTATTATCATCTTAATTATTTGATTAGATTACATACATTTTTTATATACATTTTTCATATGTATTTTTGTATTCATGGTTTTAAACACGAACTAATGGAATTTTTTAAACAAGTGACATAGTGTTTATTACAAGAATATGAGTGTATTAATATATATTTTTATTAGTGTGATAGCGTAAAAGCTATTTAAATTACACTAGTCACGAGTGAGTGCTACCACATAAGCAGATATTTTAAAATGATAATAATAAAATGTATGAATGGGATGTTAAATTTTAACATGTGCCTTTAAATTGTTAAATGGATTATTGAATGATTGCTTGAGTCCTATCTTAAATAGTGGTTAGAACTACTGTTTAAGTGTTTCTGAAGAAGTCGAGACACTGTTTTTGACGAAAAGTGTATAGTTATTTTTTAAACACTTTAAAATTAAATATAACCATCTTTGAGTGGAGAATTTGCTTTCTGTTGCTTTTTTGTTGCGGAAGTTGGAGGATTTTTTACAAGTATGTCTAGTTAGAGCATTAGTAAAATTTCTTTTACTCATACTGTACTGGTGCTCATAAATTCTTTCTTTGAAGTGCCTTTCGGTCTTTCCAGTATAGAAACCAGTACAAAATTGGCACAAAGCAATGTAAACAACCCCCGAGCTCTCTCAGTTGAATCTACCCTTTAAATAATAAACTCTATTTACAATGCAAAATCTATTGAACCCATACAGCATTGTGCATGTGAGAATGTTACTAAAGGACAGGTTAGTGTAGAAGCATATTTACTTGTTTATTGCCCTTGGAACTTTTTAAATGCTCTTTTGAGACAAATATGGTGTTTAGCTGCATAGATCTTTGCTAAACAATGAAATATAACCTGACATTCATGCTCGCTTCAACGCAGCTAGCCCTGTTACTTTTAAACTTCTTTAGATACAAATAGGGTGATTAAATGAATGTCAATCTGTTAATTTACTTGTTTTTTGTCCTGGTACTTTAAATACTCTTCTGAGATAAATAGGGAGTGAATAGCTATCTGTTAATTTACTTGTTTTGCCCTGTTACTTTTTAAATGCTCTTCGGAGACACATAGGGTGTTTAGCTGAATAGCGCTCTGCTAATCAATGTATTTCTAACCTGATATTCACCCTCATTTTAATAGTTAGCCCTGTTTCTTTAAACTGTCTTAGACACATATAGTGTGTTTAACTGAATAGCGCTCTGTTAATCAATGATAAATAGCTAAATACTCATGCTCGCTTCAACATTGTCTGTACAATAACACAAAAAGGGTGTTTATTCAATAGGCGTTTTTGATAACCTATGAAACATAGCTTAGAGATTTATATGTGCTTAAACATAGATAGCGTTGTGCACGTGGATCTGCCATAAGCGGCTTAAATGACTAGTATTGCAAATACATACTTACTCATGTAGAATCCATTCTACCACAAATTTTTTCTCTAATTCTACCTGTAATTATTAATTTTACTCAGCCTGGAGTAGCCTTCTAAACGCTCTACAGATATACACAGCGTTTTTTATGTTTTATCCCTATAATCACTTCAGAATAGATTGGATGTTCCTTTCATGCTTAAACACAGTAAGCGCTGTGTCCATGGGGGCTGTTGTTAGTGGCCTATCTGCGTTGTACTATTAATGAATTATTTTAGGCACCGAAGTTACTCTTGCTATTATTTAGCTCTAATTCCCCCTGTTACTTAATAATTACTTCACCGACTGTATGTCTCCCTTTCCCTACACTCAAAACATGGAAAAAGCCTGCACTAAATACTTAGGCACCTACTAAAAGTGGTCCCTGCTAGTTCATATGTATAGGAGTTTACATTTATAGCTACAAAGGGAGTTTCCACTGTTATTCTTTATGATTATATGTGTCTAAGCAAGGAACATTGCAGTACTACCTGATTACTTAGGCCAAGTATTGTTACTATTCTTGGATGACGTAACTCTAACAACATTGTGTCCTAGTCCTGAAAGGTTGTTGTTGATACAATATTAATTTAATTGCTACTGTTGGTGTACTTATTTTTAAAGAATAAGCTTATGTAGCTCTTTCCATCCTAGCTACCTGTATGTATTTTTGCAGAGTTCTTAGTTGTACCTGATTTATACTGTACTCTTTAGGCGTTTCAATACAAATGGAGGATTTTGGATGTTTAATGTGGCAATTACATGTAACTGTGTGTGAAAAGACTCTTTTCTTTGCTTTCTAATTCTAGTACTGTCTGCCTCACTACCTTTTTCTCTCCTCCTTCGTTTACCAGCCTTGTTACCCAGTACATCCCTGTACTAAATCACCAGAATTCACCCTCCTGGACGCCTCTGAAAAATAGTCCGAACTAGTAATTTACCTATCAGTTCCCTGAGAGACCAACAGTGAAAGTATGTGGTGCAACAGCTACCAGAACTTTGTGCTAATTTTAATGTTTAATGACTTTGCTAGGTTAGGCAAGCATCCCATGCAGGTTAGCCTGCAGCCAATAACCACCCCATTTATCTCTTTACTTTTTAAGCAAACCCTTATGTCCAGCCTACTCACTCTCTTTTAATTAGTAGCCTAACTCCCTCTCTCCCGTAGCCTGCTACCCTTGTAAGTGAAGCATTCTCTGCAATTAAGTGACTAACCACTAGGTGGTGCCTTACCATAAGCTTTTTGCATATCAATTCCTACACCTATTTCTTTACTATACATCCCTATACTGTTTTTTTAGCTTCTGATTTTCACTAACTCACTCTTTTACATTCTCACCCTTGTCCTAGGGTTTCTTTAACCATACTCTACTCCATTGAAATCCTTACTTTCCTCTTACTAGCCTCACAACTTACTTCTACATTCTCTCACTTTCAGACCTACCTGCAGAATTCACCCACTTAACAGATTGTCTTCCTTGAAAGTCCACTCTCTTGTCTTTACCCACTTCGTTCGCCCTTCGCGCTCACTCCGCTCCCCTGTCCCCAATTGCCACCCACCCCAGTGATCCTAGATTTATTCCTCTATAGACACCCCCCCATTACACCTACTCCAATCACACAAATCACATAATTACCACACCCAGCCTCAATTTCTCACAACACATCCACTGATACCTTACCTCTCATCCAGCTTAGTAATAAATACCACCTACTGGCACACCTCCTAATATGCCTATAAAATCTACCTCAACTTTAAACTCACCTCACTATCAATATTAAGTCCAACTCAACCATGCCATACCAATTACAACTATTAATACTGGTCTCACTCCTACCTGCTCTAACCACAACCTATCTCATAACCTCCTATGAACAACCTCTTTACTATACCCTCCTCTTTACTATACCCACCCTAGCCCAAAAGTTCCTGGAATTCATAAACTCAAATGCCATGGAACAACTAGTCACCATCCCCACAAGAGGAGATAACATACTTGATCTCATCATCACGAACATGGGAGCACAATGTTCAACACCGGAAGTATACCCCTCACTGGTGAGATCAGATCACAAACTAATCTCGCTGGAGGTCTTCATCCCACCCCACCTGAAATAAAAGACCACAGTAAAGAACTTCTCAAAAGCCGACCTCACACTTCTAAAGACTAGTGTGGTCTCCTTTAAGGCCCCCGAGCCGGCGGAAAACAGTACTCAAGCCGCTGAATCACTTACAAATGCCTTCTACCAGCACCTACAGGACTGCATGGATAAGGCAATCCCAAACAAAACAAAGACTCTTTGTACCAAAGGCAAGCGTCCAGTCTGGTGGACCCCAGCCATAAATAAACTCTACAACAAAAGGAGGAAGCTACTACAAGATAGAGCAAAATCCTTAAAAGGTAAGACACCCTTGATCACTATAAGTAAAAAACTAAGAGCTCTCATAAAATCATCCAAAGCAAATTTCGAGAGAAAAATAGCTAAAGACTCAAAAGACAATCATAAGGCCTTCTTTAGCTATGTTAGAAACCTAGGAGGAAACTCCCAGATATGCTCAGAACTAGTTCAAAATGATGTGAAGATTACTGATCCTACGGACATTGCCAACATACTGGCTGACAGGTTCAGTGCAAACTTCTCCCCCCGCTCCCCCCCAAAAGGAGAGATATCTATACCAAGCGATTTCAGCCCCCCAAACATCTCCAGCGCCCAAGTGAGAACTGCTCTCTCCAAAGCAAAAGACACAGCATCCATGGGACCTGATGGTGTCCCCGGCTGTGTGCTCCACGAACTCAATGAGGAATTAAACCCACAGCTAGGACAGCTGTTTAATCAAAGTCTTACCTCTGGATATTACCCAGGAGTGGCGCACTGCAACTGTGGTCCCACTTCACAAAGGCGGTGCCTCCACCGACCCTGGAAATTACCGGCCCATTAGCTTGACAAGCCTTATCTGCAAAGCCATGGAGAGGATCATAATGGACCTCATAAATAAAGACATAGGGAATTTGCAGACTTTGGATCCAACCCAGTTTGGCTTTGTCAAAGGCAGATCATGCCTTTTAAACTTGGTTGACTTTTGAAACAGTCACCAAAGCCATTGATGAGGAAAGGCAGTCCATACAGCCTACCTCGATCTGGCTAAGGCCTTGATACAATACCCCACTCGGGTATCATTGAAAAACTCATCAGCTTAAATGTTAACCCATACATCACAAGATGGGTTGCAAACTGGCTGAGTGACAGAACCCACAGGGTCAGAGTTGCTGGCGCCATGTCAGACTCAAAGCCTGTCACAAGTGGTGTCCCACAGGGCTCAGTCCTGGGCCCACTCTTGTTTGGCATCTACTTTTCGAAGTAAAAGCAAACACAGGAGGGTTATGGCTGACAAAGTTTGCAGATGACTGCAAACTGGGCCATAGTAGAAAACACATCTGACACAGATATACTACAGAAGGGTGTGAGAGAAGCGGATAACTGGTGCCAGAGCCACGGGCTAAAGTTAAATGCCAAAATGCATAGTCATACCCTTCGGGAAAAACAAGGTTACCCTAGCTACCAAATAGGTGGCAATCCACTGAGCACAGAAGAAGTTATCAGGGACCTGGGGACCCAGGTTGATAGTAGTCTGTCATTCGACACCCATGTAGCTAAAGTAGTTAGGAAGACCTTCTACATTGCCCACCTTATCATGAAGGGATTCTCATCTAGATCAAGGGAGGTCATAGTCTCCCTTTACTCATCACTCATCAGACCAATGATTGAGTACAATGCCCCATTCGGAATGTATCTGACCCGACACTTACAGCAGCTGGAGAGGCCACAAAAGTTCCTCACCAAAAGGATAAAGGGTCTCAAAAATATGTCCTATGCTGCCCGACTGAAAGAACTCCAGCTCTATTCAGTCGCACGCTTGCTCAGAGGTGACCTTTGCCTAACATACAAGGCCATGTCAAACCCAGATTTGATGAATATGCTTCACCTCAAAAAATCTAGATCCATCAGAGCCACAAGAGCGGGAGACTTAAACCTCGACACAGCTATTAATAGGGGCGTGCTGGAGGGATAGATTCATCACCCAAAGACTCCTATGCTGTGGAACAAAATCCCGGTACATGTGAGGCAGAGCACCTCGCTGGCCTTGTTCAAGAGAAATCTTGACCAATGGATGGGAGATCGCAGATATACCCCAGGGATTACCTCAGTGTCACTGCTCGACAGAGGCACAGCAAAATAATGGGTATAGTTCCCCATACTAAAGGGGTGGCGTAAGCCACAAAACGATGGGCTAGGCTTGTAAATGCCCTTGGGCAGATAGCCTAGTATGAACCTATGAACCTATGAACCTATAATCCCTTCCAAACACACTTTAACGGCAACATTAACCATATCTCCAAACTTCCTAAATTTAATTTGCAAACCCAGCTACCTACTAGCTAAATATCACAGACTAGTACACATCAAATATAGCAACCTAAAAACTAAAAAAACATTTGATTACTATTGTAAGCCTCTCCAACCTAAGCACTTTATATTCCTCCATTCCTTAATAGATGGGGACATTCATCCTAACCCTGGCCCAAACTCCATCCCATCCACTGCAAACTGTAACCAATACAAAACTAGCACCCTACCTCCTATCAAACCTTCTAATTCACTCTCTATTGCTCATCTTAATATATGCAGTATCTGCAATAACATCGCTCATGTTCATGCCCTTCTAGATGTCCACCAATTTGACATCCTTTGCTTATCAGAAACATGGCTAAAACCCACAATAAAAGACAATGAAATCACCCCTCCAGGATATAGCATCATTCGACTAGACCGCACATCCAAAAAAGGAGAAGGGGTAGCAATTCTCTATAAAGCAAAAATGTAACTCAGCACTGTAAATCTTAACCTATCTTTAGACAACAGTGCTGAAATAATTATCTCCAGATTTCAGCTTAACACACATAAAGCCATAAACATCATCTGCGCATATCTTCCCCCAGGAAATAACATCTGCATACTTGAATACATTCTAAATTGGCTTTCTTCTAATCTCCCACAAGAAAACATAGTCCTAGGAGACTTTAATATAGATTGGAATTCATGTAGCAGTACAAACCCTACCAACCATATTAACCTTTATGGTTTCTCACAAGCTATAAACTCCCCCACCAGAATTAATAGACTTAACAATAAAGAAAGTACCTTGGATTGGATACTCACTAATAGTCCTCACCAAACCTACACAACAGGAACTCTCCCAGACGACCTAAGTGACCATTCGTTAATATATATAATCAGACATAAAACCAACCCAACTTTCCATAACACTTTCAGAAAAGTACGCACCAAAAAGCATTTTAACCCCGAGCTGTTCCAAACAGAACTTAAACAATGCAATTGGTCACCATTAAAATCCCTCCCTATAAATAAAGCAGTTGAATACTTTAATTCCACATTCTTAACAATCCTGGACCATCACGCCCCAACACGTTCTACTAGAAATAAAGCTAAACCTGCTCCTTGGCCTTCTAACAATATTAGGCAACTAATCCTTCGCAGAAACAAATCCTGGGCAAAATGGCATACTACTAAGAATCCTATAGATCACCAAACCTTTAGACAACATAGAAATAATACAAAAAAAGCTATCCTACTAGACAAAAAGAATTACTATCTCCAACTACAACAATCGTCTCTCAAGGAACCACAAAACTTTTGGACTAGTATTAACAAACTTCTTTACCCAGGTGAAACTATTACCCCCAACCCTCCAGGCTCTAACCCTGAAAATCTAACACAAACAGCTAATGCCTTCAATTCTTTCTTCACTAACACTATCCAAACTCTTGCTAGCCGTCTATCTCCCGATACCTCCAATCTGCCAACTCCCACTACCAAGCCACCCTCATTATTTCATTTAGAACCAGTGCCCACATCCTATATCTGCTCCATTCTCCAAAAGCTAAAACCAACTACCCCCTCAGCTGATAAACTCCCAGCAGAATTCCTGCAAAAAGGAGCTAAAGCTATAGCTTATCCCATCTCCATACTGATAAATAGAACCATAAAGGAAGGTACTATCCCATCTATCTGGAAAATTTCTCATATCATCCCACTACATACAGGTGGGATCTCCAATGACTTTTCCAACTTTCGTCCCACAGCTCTACTCTCCCCACTTGCAAAAATAATGGAAAAGTGCATCCACAAACAACTACTTAACCACCTTCTCCATCACAACCTACTGGCTAACTGTCAACACGGATTCAGACCTTTCCACAGTACCACCACTGCCCTGCTATCCTTCACAAACTGTATCAACAAAAACCGCAACAAAAATATTCTTTCCTCTGCAGTCTTTGTCGATTTATCTAAAGCTTTTGACATGGTTAATCGCCAACTCCTTCTACAAATACTGAGGTCCCTTTCACTTGACCCTCTATCTATGAATTGGTTCATATCTTACCTTGACAACTGACAGCAGGCTGTACTCTGGCAAAATAAACTATCTAATCACCTTCCTATCTCACTAGGTGTTCCACAGGGCTCCATACTAGGCCCACTCCTGTTCTCCATTTATATCAATGACCTTCATTTAGCCATTCCACTCTCCACCTGCATTCAATATGCAGATGAATCTGCTATAATCTGTTCAGCCATTTCCCAGGCCGACCTTCAGTCTCTTACACAAAAAGCTTTCAATACTGTAGAACATTGGTTCTCTAACTGCTGCCTCCTACTAAACCCCAAAAAAACTAAACTATCACTCTTCACACCAACCCAAAAGTCCACCCTTCTACATTTCAATCTTACATCCAATAATGGTACTCTTATTTCTCCTGACCCAACCACTAAACTTGTAGGAATTATAATTGACAATTATCTCAACTTTGATACTCACATAAATACCATAATAAAATTTGTTAACACAAAACTAGGATCCCACTACAGAATCAAACCCTTTCTTACACCAGTAGCTAGGACTGCTATAGCCAGAACTCACTTAATCTCAACCCTACTCTATGCCTCTCCTATATACACCAACCTCTATAAAAATAACCTTAACAAACTAGCTATATCCTATAATAATATTGCCAGATTTGCTACAGGCTCTCCTTTCAGAACTCATCACTGTCTGAATCTAAAACAACTAGGTTGGTTACAATTTCTTAATCAGATTCAATTCCACCAACTTACTATAACCCATAAGACCCTTTATCAACCCGGCAACACTTCTATACTCTCTAGCCTCATTAAACCATATAACAATCTCAAGAATCTACGCTCCTCAAACAAAATGCTGATGAATACTACCAAATCAAAAAACTCAGCAGGTGACTCCTTGTTCTCTAACTCTGTCAGAAAAGTATGGAATCAACTACCGCCTGACCTCACATCTCAGACCTCACTTCCACTTTTTAAAAAGAAATCTAAAACTATTTCTCAATAACCACTGGTTATGCTCCTGTACCAACCCTAACATTTTTTCTTGACTCTAATTTTCAACCTACATCTACTACAACCTTCCTATAATGCTTCTATATACTAAGTTTTGCATATAAATTCAATGTTTACAAGTATATTATACATTCTTTAGTATACTACCCTTAAAAGATTTTGATTATGCTATATTTACTAATAGTTCATCTTCTGTTAAAAAAAAAAAATGTAATCAATTTTTTGGTATAATGTTTTTATGTAACAATTACTGCTGTTTACATTGTTTCTGTTATATCCTCTATTAATTTTGTATGTTTTCCTAGAGCTTTTCTCCCCGGGCCTCTACTGAAAATGGACATGTATCCAGTTAGACTAGCCTGGTCAACAAATGTAAAATAAAAAAAAAATACTGAAACCTTTATAACATGACAAAAATCTACATCCACATTTATACATGCCGGTCCTACTGGTATGTATTTCACTCCTGTTTTCTAATACATTTTTGATGTTGCAGCCACGTCTAAATAACTTGCCTGGTTCAGTACCAATCTTTTGTCTAAATGAAGAATCTTCCATAAGTAGTACCCAATTTTTAGCCAGACTATTTCTTAAAATTCCAGCATCTAATGAATAGGTGGTACTACATTTCAATATATGGTTAGTATTACTATCAGAGACTGAGGTATGTGCCTCTCATTGGGAACATCTACAATGTTTATATCAGTATGTATCTGTTCTCCCTTTAAAAGGGCTTTAAACCAACCAGTCATTCTTTTAGTTACTACTTCATCAATAATAGCTCTTAATAATTCAATGGGATAGGACCTAGCCAAAAACATGTCTTTTAAATGTTCACACTCAAGTAAGAAATTATTTTCAAGAGTGACCATTCTGGCCACTCTCACCAGCTAACCCTTAACCACTGCCTTCTTCTGATGGTAGGGGTGGTTACTCTCATAGTGCAAAAAACAGAATACATGGCCTTTCTGAAAATTTTGGCCACATATCTCAAATTAATGGTGTCCTTAAAGAGGGAAACATCAAAATATGAAATATGCTCGGTTCCAAATTCAAAGGTGAAATCTAAAAACCATAAAAAACTTCTCCAAGGCCAACTTCATGCTACTCAAGTCAGAAGTTACAAACTTCATGACACCCATGCAGACGGGAACTGAAAGTTCGACTGCTGAGTCCTGCACTAAGGCACTGTACGAGCACATCCACTCATGCATGAATCGTGCTATCTCAAATAGAACCAAGATGCTCTCCTCCAAAAAAGGAAGCCAATCTGGTGGTCTCCTGCCATAAACAAACTTTACAACAAAAGGAAAAAAACTGTTGCAGAAAAGAGGAAATTCCCAGGATGCAAAAAACTCCCTTACCAGCCTCAGTAAGAAGCTGAGATATCTCATAAAATCCTCCAAAGCTAGTTACGAAAATAAAATTGCCAAAGATTCCAAAGACAACCACAAGGCATTCTATAACTATGTCAAGATTCAAAATGGCAATGCTCAGATCTGCTCTGAGCTAAAACAGAATGGCATTAAATATACTGATCCCAAGGATACTGCCAATATCCTGGCAGATCGAGTCAGTGCCAACTTCACCCCAGCCTCATCCCCTAAATGGCCCATCTCAATACTGGAAGATTTCCAAATTCCAGTAATAACGGCCACACAGGTAACAAGCGCACTCTCCAAAGCTAAGAATACAGCATCCATGGGACCAGATGACATCCCGGACTGTATACTACATGAACTACAAAATGAACTGGCACCTCACCTAAGTGTCATGTTTAATCATAGCCTCACCTCAGGCTTCATGCCCACTGAGTGGTGCACAACTACAGTTATCCCACTCCACAATGGGGTTATCCACTTTGGATCCCAGGAACTACCGCACCATCAGTCTGTCGAGCCTGATCTGCAAGGCCATGGAACGTATTATCATGGAACCTATAAACAAAGACATTGGCAAACTTCAGACACAGGACCCAACACAGTTTGGGTTTGTGAAGTGCCGATCTTGTCTCCTGACCCTGATTGAATTCTTTGAATCAGTCTCTAGAGCCATGGACAAGGGTAAGGTGGTCCCACACAGCCTATCTGGATCTCACCAAGGCCTTCAACACCATCCCCCACTCTGGAATCATAGATAAACTTACTAAGCTGGGCATTAATCCCTACGTCACTCGATGGGTTGCCAACTGGCTTACTGACAGAACCCACACTGTAAAAGTAGCCGACTCCAAATCCAGCTCCAGAAAAGTGACAAGTGGAGTACCTCCGGGTTCAGTCCTAGGACCGCTCTTGTTTGGCATCTACTTCTCTGAAGTACAGGCCAACACTAAGGGAATCTAGCTAACAAAGTTTGTAGATGACTGCAAACTGGGAGCCATTATTGAATCCCCAAATGATGTGGATATTCTACAAAAGGGCCTTACAGAAACAGATGCATCGTGCTCAAGCTCAATGCCAAGAAATGTATAGTTATCCCCTTTGGGAAAAAACATGTACCCATGAATTACCACATAGGTGGCAGTACACTAAACACTGAAATTGTGATAAGAGACTTAGGGACACATGTGGACAGCGGTATCACCTTTGATAACCACATCGCCACAACAGTCAGAAAATCCTCCTATGTGTCATACCTCATCACTAAGGGCATTTCATCCAGAAAAAAGGAGGTCATTGTCCCACTGTACTCATCCCTCATTAGACCCATTATAGAATACAATGTCCTGCTTGGTATGTACCTCTCAAGACATCTGCAACAACTGGAAAGGCTGCAGAAATACCTCACTAAAAGAATCACAGGCCTAAACCAGATACCCTATGCTGACCATCTAAAAAAATCTCCACCTATACTCTGTCGCATATTATCTACTCAGAGACGATCTCTGCTTAACATACAAGGCCATGTCAAACCCAGAGCTGTTGGACATGCTACACTTAAAGAAATCCCAATCCCTCAGAGACACATGCTCCAGGGATCTAAACCTTGTCATCACAATGAACAAAACATGCTGGAGGGATAGGTTCCTGACCCAGAGACTCCCCAGACTCTGGAATAGACTACCCATACATGTCATGCAGAGCACCTCTTTGGCCCTCTTCAAAAGGAACCTTGATTATTGGATGGGAGATAGGAAATTCACTCCGGGGTTCAAGTCAGTCGCCCTGCTAGACAGGGGTCCAGGGAAGTAAAAACTGTGGGAAGAAAGCCAGGGAATTGTTATGGCTAGGCTTGTACAGGCTCTAGGGTCAATAGCCTAGTACCAGCCTATAAACCTGTGCTGTATGCTGACCATCTAAAAAAAATCCAGCTATTCTCTGTTGTATATCGTCTACTCAGAGGTGATCTCTGCTTAACATACAATTCCATGTCAAAACCAGAGCTGTTGGACATGCTAAACTTAAAGAAATCACAATCCCTCAGAGCCACACCCTCCAGGGATCTAAACCTTGTCATCATCATGAATGGAACATGCTGGAGGGATAGGTTCCTGACCCAGAGACTTCCCAGACTCTGGAACAGACTGCCCATACATGTCAAGCAGAGTGCCTCTTTGGCCCTCTTCAAAAGGGACCTTGATGATTGGATGGGAGATAAGGAATTCACCTTGGGGATCACGTCAGTCACCCTGCTAGACAGGGGTCCATGGAAGTAAATATTGTGGGAAGAAATAGCCAGGGCATTGTTATGGCTAGGCTTGTATAGGCCCTAGGGCCGATAGCCTAGTACCAACCTATGAATCTATTAACCTAAACAAACCCATATGTCATCCAGTGGATAGCCAACTGGCTCACAGACAGGACCCTGGAAGTCAGAACTGGGGAGTCTACCTCTACAAAGAGGCCAGTCATAAGTGGAGTCCCTGAGGGATCAGTCCTTGGACTAATCCTTTTTGGTATTTACTTTTCTGACGTCAAGGCCAATATCAATGGTCTCTGACGAAATTTGCAGATGATTACAAATTAGGAGTTGTCATTGAATTCCACACTGACACAAATGTTCTTCAGGAAGGGCTGACACAGACAAACATCTGGTGTCAGAGCCATGGACTAAAACCAAATGCCAAGAAATGCATAATAATATCCTTTGGGAAGTCATCCATCCCTGGTAACTATCATATTGACAACACCCCACTTAGAGTTGACCCAGTAGTCAGGAACTTAAGGGCACACATAGACAGTACTCTAGCCTTTAACCATCATGTGCTTACAGTAGTCAGGAAATCATTCTATGTTGCACAACTTATAAATAAAGGTATGGCATCAAAGTTTAAATAAGTCATTGTTCCACTGTATTCAGCATTCATCAGACTTATCATTGAGTAGAATGCCCCCAACAATTGTAACATCGACAGAGGTTTGAAACTAAAAGAATAAAGGGTGTAAGTAAAATGTGCTATGCAGCCACCTCAAGGCCCTGTAGTCTGTCTCCTACAGGCTTTTGAGGGGAGATCTATGTGTGCCATACAGGTCATTGTCAGACCCTACTCTGATGGACCTCCTGCATAGCCACAAAATAAACAGCATCTGAATTACCTGTTCTAAAGACTTAACCTTGCCTGTGATATTAACAGGACCTGCTGGAGAGACAGGTATGTATCCCAGAGATTACCTTTTCTCTGGAACAGACTCCCCATCCATGTGAAGCAGAGTTCCTCCCGAACCCAATTCAAGTGCAACTTGGGCAATTGGATGGGGAACAGGAAATTCATCCATGGTTTGGCAGCTATGTCTCTAATGGACACATGCAAACTGTAAACAGTTATTTTCCCAGTCCCCTGCTTGTAAATCATTCATCTGTCAAGCCCCTGCTTACACTTACCAAGGGTATCAGAACTTTTCAGAGATCTAGGATGTGTGGCTAGGCTTAAAAAGCCCTTGTGGGCATTAGCCTAGTAAACACCTATGAGCCCATAAGTGCATCCTGGCCCTGACTTGTTTGCCCTCCTGGAGGGAGGTGCCCTATGATGATGGGTATCGGCAGGGTGATTATGGTCCATGAATTGACTTTGCCTTGTAAACTTTATGAATGTATGATCATAATAATATATAGGTGTACTGATTTTAATACTTTCTTAAAATAAAAATATCAGCCATGATTAGTACTCTACTGTTACTTGTACTCATCTTTAAGCTGTACCTTTAGATTTCTTCTCAATAGAACCAGGTTTAACTCACTTTCTAGACAGATTTAATTCCAACATACTGGAGCAAAATTTCAGAACGCTGTTTCTCCTAGAGCAAATATGAGGTTGGGTGTGAGCACAACACCTTAACCTACAAAGCTCAGGGTTAATGGAATGTAGTTACAGATAATTGTTGGGGCATGGGGGGGGGTCAATACTCTGAATGCAGAAGCTTAAATCTGAGAATATGTAACAAGAACATACTTCTTGCTAGGAATGAAAGCTAGTTTTCTTCACGAATAGATGGACAGTTGTGTTTCCTGTTATCAGATAAGTTAATAAAACAACAAAACTTATTCAGTGCAGTTTCCCTTAAATGATCAGCTGTGGAGTAAAAAGCAAGAGGAAGAGAGTATAGAAGTCTAACTTGTGAATATTATTACCCTACTGCTTTTCTGCCCTCTGGGATTAAGTGACTTTACAGCAATTTGTTAAATATCCAAGTACATTCTCTGTAATTATATATTTGACTCTAGCCATAATCCTATATATTTACTAAGGAACACCTGAGTTTCAGATGCCCCAGAAGTCTTTTCGATGTGTAGTGGCTAAGCATGGAATTACCTTCTGACTTGTGGCAAACATTATCACTGCTGGCCTGGTAGAATTCAGTAATAAATTATTTGTAGTAAGCTAGGATTGAAAAAAAAAGTTAAGACATCTTGTGGGCTATTTTGGACTTGTGTAGTACTTTTCCATTCTAGGCATTAACAAGAGTTCTTTTAATAAAATTAAGTCATCAGCAAATAATGTCATTTTCCATTCTGGGAGTATGAGAAGGTCATTAATGTAAAATGAAAGAAGATGGGGTCTAATAAGTAGCCCTGGCGTACTGCTGCTGTTGCTGATTTGGACACAGCATAAGGATTTTTGCCCTGACATTTAGTCTTGCTCCACATATCTTTACTAATTTTCTTCATAAGGCTGAACCCATTCAAGGATATTGAATAACTGAATTATGCTCACATAGATGTTCAACATTTAGAGCAATGTTGCAGTAGCCTAATCTGTATGAATTATATCCTGCCTTGGATCTGACCACTGGCCAGCTTTCAAAGCTTCAGAGAACCTTCCACACACCCTAAACACTGTGGAGCTCAAGGAAAACCAAATAAAAAAGGGTTAGGGTGCCAAAAAGCCTTCTTGCTGCCAAAATGCACTCCCTCCACAGACTTTGTGGAACTGACAGTTGGCTAGTGATTCTTTTAGGCTGGGTCGGTAAGCACCATTCTGGAGAAAACTTTATACTACATCCTTTTTCTGAGGAGAAACTGCTTTTTCTATGAAAATATGTATTTAATGCTGAATATGTTTTTGTTATTGACTGTCATAACTGGTAAAATGATTTTTGATTGGGCAATGCTTGCATGAAAAAATGTGTAAAAATCTGTTTTTCTTTATTTTTTTTTTCTTTGACATTTCTGTGTAGAATACTTGTGACAGGCAGGATATTGTGCTTCTGTGAACCGTCACTAACATTTTTTTTTCATTTTTACCTTTTTACCTCAGCACCTTAAGTTTTCTGTCAGGATGTTTACCAGCTTTTCGGGCTTCTTTCTCTGTTTAATCATGGATCAAATGTCTGTCTCCTCAGTTCTTCTTTCTCCAATCTGCAAAAAGAAGAAAATTTCTGAGGAGTTTTTGGGTGTCAGCCAACTCCCTCACTGCCTCAGTCCCTGATGAGTGTCTTTGTTGTGGCCATACATACCTCTCTTGACTGCTCATTATTGTCTGTTTATACCCCTGATTTACCTCATGAGGAAGCCACTAAGGACCAAGAGTTTTACATGTGCTCTGCAGCTTTACGGTTGTCATCAACGAGTAAGGGAAAAACCCTGTGTTTAGTCACAGGGAAGGAGCAGATGAAGTCTTGTCAGGCTAAAGTGCCTGATTCCCAAGCTAGTGTCCCTAACTTGGGTTGGTCAGAAAAATAAAGCAAAAAGTTAAGAATGTCTCTACTCCTGTTTTTTTTTTAACTATGGGCAGGGAAGACTTGCTGGGATTTGCCAAGGGATTGCTTTCTGCTTTTAATGTAGTAAACCATGTTTCTACACTAACTTCAAATAGAAAAAGAAAAAGATTTTCCTCACATTGTTAAACTGATTCCCAGACAGAAGAGCAGAGAATGGAAAGAGTGTTTTTCTTCTGTGAATTCTCCTCAAGGTGAAAAATCTGATTCTGGAGAAAGTCTTTTCTTCAAATTTCTATACAGAACAGTTACCTTTTTTTGTGACACTGTAGCCAAAATTAAAGATTTATTTCAGTGGAAACAGAATTAAATCCTTATCTCCCGGAAAAAGTATTATGATTTTTTACAACTAGATGTTCCTCAGCCTGCAGCTGTTCTTGCTGTTTTATCAGCTTTATAGTATGTTTTCTTTTTTTTTTTTACTCAAATGATTTTTATTTTGATGAAATAACACAATAATTTAATACATTCATAACATTCAATAACTATTTACAGTATTTACATTCAGCCTGACAAAAAGGATTCAGATAGAAACATTTGTAGTTAAATAATAAGTTAATATATAAACTATGATAGTTAGGAAGAGTTTGATTCCATCTGTAGGGTATCAATAAAATTCAAAACTTTCCTCCATGGACTATTAACCAATGGCTTAGGAAAAGTTCTTAACTCTTTAGTTCTTTTCTCCATTAGTATGCATTTCTTCAGTGATGATAGGAATTCCTCCATTGTGGGAGCTACATTAGAGTTCCATCTTCTAGTTATACATTTTATGGCTATTGCTAACATTTTCCACAAGAAATACAGGTCATCTTTCTTCATATTATTACTATTAACAACATTCAGTAAAATTAAAGACTTTGTCAAAACAAATATATCAGTATAGATAGCTTGAAGAAATGTGTTAATCTCATTCCAATATGGTTTAATATTAGTACAGTCATAAGAAATATGAGACCAGTCAGCATTAGTAGACAGATGACATCTCCAACATAACTTGCTGTTTGAAGGTTTCATTTTTGAGAGTTTCTCAGGTGTCAAAAAGGATCTGTGTAGAAATTTCCAATGAAAAATCCTCCAGAATTGTGAGTAAGAAGTTAGTTTAACTGAAAATAAAATGCTTGTTTTATCTTCCATTGATAATGATACTTGAAACCCTTTGGTTAGGTATTGCCAGTAAGAATCTTTAGGAGCTGTCTTATAGACAAAGTGTTATATAGATATGATAATTAATTCTTAACATTGATATTATTATATAGAATTCCAAAAATCCAGTTTATAATTTTTGGTATGGTTTTGAAGGATTAGTTATGTATTATTTTACACAGATCCTTAGTGTATGCTGTGACACTCTGAAGAACCAACCAGTCATTAGGGGATAAGGCCATAGGTTGACAATATACTTTGTGTGTTCAAAGCTTGTTGGTTTTCAATACATTGCAACCAACAAAATAAGTTATTATTTTACCATAAACCAAGAATCTCTGTGTGTGTTTTATCAGGGAAATCCCTTGTAATAGTAAATGGCATTAAAAATCTATGCCACAGTTTTATATCTAAATTTGTGTTAATGAATTTCCTAAACACATCAAAAATATTGTTTATTAGTGCTAGTTTAGTTAATTTTGTTGTGCTATACTGTAAATTTAAACTTAAAAAGTGCCATGTCTTGTTATCTTTATCAGTTAGCAAAGCATTCTTTGATAAATAATTTTCATTCATTAGTATAATGGAGTGTAACTGTTTCCAATTGGAAGAGTATCTATGATGTATCCAATTCATCACTATTTTAATTATAGATGCCTTTATATAAGTTTCAGTCTCTAGGAATTTTAACCCACCTTGTTCCCATTTTCTGATATGATGAGAATATGCCACTCTATTTCTTTTGGGGTACCATAGGAATTTCATCAGAATTGAAGTGATTTCTTTAAGGATTTTCTTTCCTGGTGGAAGTATAAGGGCTTGTGCTGTATATAATATTTTAGGTAACAAAACCATTGTTATCATTTGTAACCTATTTATCAAATGTTATAAACAAATTATTCCATTTGCTTATTAATGTCTCGATTAAGTCTATGGCTTTAGCATAGTTAAGCTGTAAGGTTCCCTCTATATTCTTGCCTAGGACTATTCCTAAATAGTCTAGAGTTGAAACTTGGTTTCCAATAATATGATTAACTGGAACCTGTATGTTCTTTTTTTATTTAATAATAAATATTTTGATTTATATTTGTTGAAGGAGAGTCCTGAGATTTTTTGGAAATTTGTTGTTACTATATCCACTTCACCTAACACTTCCTTAGCGTTGGGTAAGGTAAGTAAGACATCATCAGCAAACATCATTATTTTAGAAATACATTGGTCATATATATTTATACCTCTTGTCTTTGGGTTATTACATATTAAAATGGCAAGTATTTCTATGGCCAGAGCAAATAGGATAGGGGACATGGGACATCCTTGTCTAGTACCTCTAGTGGTTTGGATTACTTTGGAAGTAAAGGGACCTAATTTGACATATGCTAGATTATTTTCATAAATTGTCTTTATCATTGTTATAAAAAAAAGGGGGGATCAAATAACTGTAAGACTTTAAATAAATAATCCTGATTTAAGGAGTCAAAGGCCTTTTGAATATCTAGACCTATTATCAATGCTTCATAGTTTCCTCTATTGAGGTAATCTATCAGAGTTAATACTCGTTTAATATTATCCTGTGTATGCCTGTTATGTATGAAACCAGTTTGGTCTTCATTAATTATTTTAGATATGGGTATTTTCAATCTACTGACCATAATTGACATAAATAGTTTATAATCATTATTCAACAAAGAAATTGGTCTATATGAGTTGCAATGATTAGGGTCCTTATTCTCTTTTAATATAGAGGAAATTAGAGAATATCTCCAAGAAGGAGGAATATTTGCTAATGTTTGAACTTATAGAAAGGTTTTATGTAGGAGAGAGATTATAGAAGAAGGGAACAATCTATACATTTCGATAATTAAGCCATCTCTTCCAGGTGCTTTTATTAGACTTACTTTCTTTAATCCCATCTATAATTTCCTTTTGAGAAATAGGTTTTTGTAGATCTAACTTAAGTTCCTCAGGAATTCTTGTTATGTTGGAAACTATATTCTCTAACATCTCACATTCATTTGTACTTATTTTATCTTTATGATGCTCTGCATAATGATAATTAAAAGCCTCCAGAATGTCCCCTATGTCCGAGACTTTTTTCCTTTTCCCTTCATGAAAGATACTATCAATGTTATTAATTTTTGATTGTATCTTAACTTTCATAGATAGGTTATGAAGATGCTTAGGAGAGGTAGCATAAGAATTTAATTTCAGTTTTTCCATAGCTAAATTAGTTTTATGGGATAATATTTCATTGTATTTCTTATTTGCTTCTTCTATTTTCTTATTATTATCTGTAGCAATTAAGTTTTTATTAGATTTAAGAGATATTTGATTTTGAAGTTGACGTAACCCTGAGTCCCATTCTTTAATTTTATTTTTGTACCAGCTAATGGTTTTACCATATAAATAGGCCTTAAGAGAATCCCAAACCATAATTGTGTTTGCTTCAGGTTTATAATTAATCTCTAAGAAAAGCTGAAGTTCAGAAGTTATCCAAGATTTAAAGTCTTTAATTTTTGTGATATATGAAGGAATCCTTGAAGTAATAACTAACCAATTGAATTCCAATTGTATTGTTAACAGGGAATTATGACCTGAAAAGGGACAGGGTTGTATTGAAAAATTCAAGATTTTAGAATAAAGATCTTGTGAGATATAAATTTTATCTATTCTAGTTTCTGTACCATGTCTATAGTCCTGGTGTGAGAATAGTAAAGAATTTGGTCCCAAAGCATTAACGGTATCTTTTAATTTAAACATTTCTGTCCATTTTTTAACTGTTTGGCTGAGGACAATAGTCTAGGAGATTTCCTACTGGTAGTTTCTGTAATATCTATGATACAATTGAAATCACCTCCTAGTATAATATTACCTTTAGAAGTAGTTGTAATAAAGTCTAAGTGTTTCTTAGCTAGTCCAACCCCCATACCCAGGAACCAGTATAAATTAACCAGGGTCCAAATTCTATTATTAAACTTAAATATAACTAAGGCCATGAGTCCATCATTATATACATGTTTGTAAATGATTTGGAGATTTAAGAAAGTCTTTTTCAATATAATTGTTACTCCTCTGGTCTTATTTTTTATAAGAAGATTGAGCAAGTATTGTGTATTCCTTAGGGTCCCGCATTAATGTGTCATTTATTTTAAAGTGTGTCTCTTCCTGAATAGACAATAAAATATCAGTTGTTGTATTTCTATTTATCTCAATCCAAATAACTTTCCACATGAAAGATAAAAGTAAAACAATTGTGTCAGGCATTTCAAAACTAGAAAAACAGTTAAATAACAAAAATAGCATATTTCACTCTGATATAAACTTTAATACACCCTATACATGGAATGAGATACATTCCTAGTCTAGCAAACAAAACTAAATCTGCTAGACTACCTATCCCAACCATCAACCTTTGTTGGTTTGAGCCCATGAAAACAAATTAAAAAATGGAGAATATATTATAAATTAAGAGAAAAATAGTAGTGATAAACAACTAATCAGATATTGATTCCAGTTAGGTTTTAGAGATGAGTTACATACACTATTATTAGAAGCATTAAACATTTATACAGTAATTATTCACTAAGGAAGCGAGACATATTAGGATATATATATATATATATATATATATATATATATATATATATAATCTGAATTTAGTGCTTAATAGACTAAGGAAACATTAGCTTTGTTAACAATCTAAATGATTACCTAAAATACCTGAGCATGTCATCTGTATTAGTTCTAATAAAAACTTCAAAATGGCAGAACAAAATCATAGAATCATTTAGCATTTGTATTTACTTGCCCTCTGAACAAATCTTATCATGATAAACTCCCTCTAAATAAAAACTTCACGAGAATTGGGTGTTAGCACATAGTGAGTGTGTATCATTCCCAAAAGATGTTGACATAGATTTTTAGAAATATTCCATAAGACATATTTGTCCTTAATTAACGCCTAAACTTTTGGAATAGCAGATGTTTAAATAACTGACTAAAATCAATAATAATTAACTGGCATCAGTTAAAATGACAACAATTAGTAAAAAACATTATTTATATAAAACTTACTATAGATAACAGGTCTTAAAAGTGAATGACTCAAAGACAAAATTAAGATACTGATGGCTGTAAATATCTACCATAGTAACAGGGTAATACTGAAACTCATAACTCGTTTGTTGTGTTATCACAAGTCATAGATATTACTGAGCTCTTTCCGTGTCATAAAGTGCTAATATACTAAAAAATATGACTTTATAATAATTGAAAACATGACATCTGAAATAATAAATAATATCTAGGATACAATAAGGAAATCAACATATTAAATGCAAAGTAATTATAGTTCAATCAAAATTATTCATACATATATTTGTTAGGATTTAGTATGGTGTTTGAGTATCCTTACAGTTATTACCATTAGTCATAAGCATTTCCTGTAAATGTATAAGCCTATACTAAACACTTGCTAACTGCATAGGAAAGTTATTTAGGTACTTTTCTGTTATCGGGGCAACAGGTTGCCGCATGCAGTGTAATATGAAAGTTATCCCTAATACCCTAGTCTCTAAGTTACTTGCTGCATCTCCTTTGTAACAACTGCAAACTCTCTTCCTCAACTGTACACCATTTATTCACCTTCTCCCTCCACTTCTCCCATGTGTACAGTGCTCCTGCTAAATTTCTTGGATATTTTTATGATTTCCACATTCAAATGTCTAGCTTTCATAATACCACGTTAAGCTTCCCATCGTTGTACTCACAAATAAGACTGCCCAATCAAATACATCCTCTTCAGCACCTTTGACTGTGCTTATATGCCAGGAAAAAACATAAAACGGTAATTGGCCGTACCCAGAAAACACTAGTGCTCGACAGTACTGTAAATGTAAAAAGTATATCCTGATACTTTCTTAACTGTTGTCTTGCCACTTTACTAAGGACTTCCTTTTCTTGTTGCGCGACCTCGATGTTGGTTTGCTTATTTAGTCTGTTGAACTTGCTTGTGTATGGAAAGATAAATTATTATGTGTTGAGATCATAAAAGGGGTTTCTGAGTAAAATCATGTTCCATTAAAGGATAGGGAGCGGGAAATGGAGGATGACACAATCAGGATAAACCGAGTTGCTTGAATGGTGACTGGCACTGTTAAGTCTCAAAGGAAAAAGCCAGGGATTGTGAAAGAGGCAGGTGTCTCGGAGGAGATCATGGGAGACAGCTGGAAGAAGGTGCTGTAACAAAATGGATGCAGAGAGGTTTAGCATGGGCCTCATCACCTGAAGTGCATAACAGATTTAGTCTGACGTCCATGTCTACACAGCATTGATAGCTGCAAGCATACATGACTGTCAGTTTATTAGGAAACAAGCAGATGGCAAATTACATCTGCAGTCATTCACCTGGAATATTCACTGCGTGCGCCGATCTGTTGCCCCGATAATGGAAAAGTACCATTATTTATAAAGATCTATTTATAACAAACTCCAGTATATCACTAGATATGTTATACAATGTAAATCAAGCACATATCTGTTTTCTAATTCCAAATTTGATTCTGCAACTATTTCCTTATCAGTGCTATCTAGTGATAAACATATTGTGAATACTAACCCTATTCCATCTGACAAAGATGTTCTAAATTTGATAGATCTGGGGAAGAAGGTTTATTCTTCTGCTACTTTAACTTTCAGAATTCTGAACTGCAAGGTTACATGTTAAAAATTTTACTGACTTCTTTTTAGAACACAAGAAAGTTAACTGTTAAGCTTCCTTCTTCTGAGGTTAAAACTTCTAATCGTGCCTGCTTTTCAGGTAACCAAACACTCTTTAAAGTGCTCTTATGATTTTGGAGATGCTATATCCAGAGCTATTATTAGAATATTTACTTGGATGCATTCTCAAAACTTACCAGAAGTTATTAAAACTACCAGAAAATAGATACCAGTTAGTGATAGGGTGCCTCTTCTTCTTAATACACTTACATATAAACTTCTTAACCCAGGATACTGCCCCTTCTATTCAATAAATTGTGCATCAAAACCTCCAGCAACTCTCTTCAATACTCCAATTCTTTCCTTCTTTCTAGACTTTCCTTTACTCTTGCCATCTGTAAGAAATCCTTCTCAAACTGTCTCCCTCTTGCAGAAACTCTCTACCTGTACCCATCATGTTGGCAGATAACCTTGTGTCATTCAAGAAGTCACTTCATTCCCACCTGCTTGACCAAAATATGTATTTGCTTTAAAGATACTGGTTAACATGTCCCCTCACCCCTCTGAGCTACCACCTGTACTGTTGCATATACTTTTATTCTGCTCTTCCCTTTTATCTTAATATTTAGTAATATTTCATCCACTTCTTGCTCATATTCTCTATAGTTTCTTCATTAGAGGTTGTACAACACTGCTCAAAAAGTACTTTACACAAAGAAAGTTAATGACTATGAATATGGTTGTTTTATTATTAACTTTATAATAATCTGTGGTATGGTGTGCTTTCTGCATTTCCCCTGTTGCTTCAATATATTTCATATTTTTTTTGTTATATTTTTGATGTATGTATCTTACTTTTGGCACATTGGTGCAGGTTGTAGCTGAAAAGGGTATTTGCACCTATCCAATTACCCAGTAAACAAATGATAGATAGATACATACATGCATAGATAGATGAATTAAGCTGAGATTTTAAATTCTCACCTTGACAAAAATATTCATTTTGGCTCTGCTGAGATCCGAAAAAAGATTTGATGAAAGAGGAAAGTTGATTCAAGGGGTTACCTGACTCTTTCAGTCCTCCTTTTCTGTGTTTAGTAAAAACTTTCCTTCTAATTCAGGACCTCTTTTCAAGAGAGCAAAATAGACAGTTCAAATAATCAGAGTTTTAAAAAGCAATGGCAAGGAAGCTCAATGAACAAAGGAGGAATCTGTCAGAATCAAGGAAATCCAAAAAAGTCAGACTGATTATTTGTCCAGTCAAGCCCTCCCTCCCTCCATGCTAGCAATCTTTTATATCTGTCCTTTAGTCTAGACCTTCATCTTTCACAGTAGCATCAGATTATCTCAGATAAATTGGTTCTGAGAATAATACAACTGGGGTACAAATGGCAATGGGAACGCTTCCCCCTTTTCAGGGAATTCCTCCCCATCCTGTAAACCAAACATTCCTGTTTCTTCCAGTTTTGGAGCACATGTCTCAGGAGGTCATTGAGCTTGCTTTTTGATCAGCTAGGCAAAGATTTTTATTCAAGGATATTTATGATATCAAAGAAATAGGGAAAGTGGCATAGACCTCCCCTTTCTCAGTCTCAATGTCAAGGTCAGTGTTCAAAATGTTATCCTTCCAAATTGAACCACTCCTACCCCTAGTTTCATGGTAAAGTTAGACTTAAAGGATGATTATCACTTTCCAATTTGCAAATAATTCAGTTGTCTCTTAAGATTTTCTGTAGAAAGTGTGTATTATAAGTTCTCTGTCTTACCCTTTGGTCTATCTTCTGCACCAAGGGTATTTACAAAGTGTCTAGCTCCAGTAATTGCTTACTGCAGACTTCAAGGCATTTACATCTTTCCATACTTGGACAATTATCTTATATTTAATTGTACAGATTCCCTATCATCTCTTGTCCCTTACTACAGAATAGTTTTTCTAGGATGTCTACTATATACTTCCATAGGAAAGGGTTTTCTTCCACTGGACTACAGAACTGCACAAATAGGTCTTCC